>NC_092746.1:119051640-119353140 GCF_047496795.1 Chiloscyllium punctatum | reverse complement strand
CAGACAAGCAGGAAGTGGAGGAGATGCGCTGCAGGGGACCGCATGGGAGGGGAAAATTGCTGTCCTTGAAGAAGGAGGCCTCTGCTCATTGTCAGAACAATGAACAGAATTAAATCAGGGAGGGGCTGTGGGTGTGAAACATACCACTTGGATTTTAACTCTAATTGTCAATTGACATAAAGAGTTACAGTCTCCCTCACCGTCCACCTTCTTAACTCAGTAGCCAGTCACATTAATCTTCCTGATCTATATTTTGTTTTCCAAAAGCATTGAGGATTGTTCCAACTGACCTACATGAAAAACTCAATGCACATTACCAAAAGAACACTGAAAATGTTATTGAAATATTTGTACACTTCTTCATGAAGCCAGTTTACGTGATGTCGATATTATTGATGTAGAGGTCTCCTTACACTTGCAAGGATGAGATGCTAGTGCTTTGACGCACTTTAGCACTCTATCCATTGGTCATCAGAAACGGTGGAATGATAGCATCGGTGAATCTCAGGAAAACACTGGAAAACCACTCAGTGGTTCAGCCTGAGAAAGAGAAAGAATGGGCTGTTACTTTGTATAGAGTCACCTTCAGCAAAGTCAGCTTCCCATGTAGATCGAGATAACCTTTCCCTTTCCATCACTAAACTGCTATGCATTTCCTGCATTTATCTCCGACACAGAGGCCACTTTTGGAAGACTGCAAATAATTCTGGCCTCCTTCCTATCGGAAGGATGTTGTGTAACTTGAAAGGGTTCAGAAACGATTTACAAGGATGTTGCCAGAATGGAGGATTTGAGCTATAGGGAGAGGCTGAATAGGCTGGGGCTGTTGTCCCTGGAGCATCGGAGGCTGAGGGGTGACCTTACAGAGGTTTATAAAATCATGAAAGGTATGGATAAGATAAATAGACAAGGTCTTTTCCCCAGGGTGAGGGGAGTCCAGATCTAGTGGGTATAGGTTTGGTGTGAGAGGGGAAAGATTTAAAAGGGACCGAAGGGGGCAACGTTTTCACACTGAGAATGGTGCATGTATGGAATGAGCTGCCAAAGGAAGTGGTGGAGGCTGGTACAATTACAGCATTTAAAAGGCATCTGGATGGGTATATGAAGAGGGAGGGTTTAGAGGGATATGGGCCAAAAGTTGGCACATGAGGTCTAGATTAATTTTAGGATATCTGGTCGGCATGGACAAGTTGGACTAAAGGATCTGTTTCTGTGCTGTACATCTCTTTGACTCTATGACTCTTTACAAACCAGCGATTTTCTGAGAGTAGTCAGGGACATAACAGCAGTCAGGCTATCACTGGTGTTAACGTTTTAGATCTGATTCTGAGGAAGGGTCACTCAACACGAAATGTTAACTTTGATTGCTCTTCACAGATGCTGCCAGACCTGCTGAGCTTTTCCAGCAATTTCTATTTTTGTTTCTGATTTACAGCATCCGCAGTTCTCCGGGTTTTATATCGGTTATCACTGGAATTCACAGCAAGCCAAGCAGGACCAGGAGGTGGAGAAATCAATATTTCAGGTGTAACCCTTCTTCAGGACTTTTCCACCTCTTGATGTTAACTGGCTTGTTTTGTTCTTCTGGCTTCCTGCTTGTCTACTTTGGATTCCAGCATCTGCAGTTTTTTTTTTGTCACTGGAATTCATCAGCTAGTATTCCATTGAGCTTCCCTGTTCTAACAAAATTTGAAAAGCAAATATAGTGTGGTCCCACCAGGGACTTGTAGTGCTGCAGCAAAACCTTGCGCCTATTGAGCTCGATCCCCCTGTTAATGAAAGCCAAAACACCACATGCTTTCTTAACAACCCTATCCACTTGGGTGGCAACTTTGAGGAATCTATGTACTTGCATACCCAGATCCCTCTGTTCCTCCACACTGCCAAGAATCCTGTCTTTAATCCTGTATTCAGCATTCGAGTTCGACCTTCCAAAATGCATCACTTCGCATTTATCCAGTTTGAACCCCATCTGCCATTTCTCAGCCCAGCTCTGCATCCTGTCTATGTCGCGCTGCAGCCTGCAATAGCCCTCGATACTATCAACGGCACCTCCAACCTTTGTGTCATCTGCAAATTTACTAACCCACCCCTCAACCTCCTCATCCAAGTCATTTATAAAAACTACAAAGAGCAGAGGCCCAAGAACAGAGCCCTGCGGGACCCCACTCAAAACTGACCTCCAGGCAGAATACTTCCCAACTACAACCAATTCTGAATCCAGATAGCCAAATTTCCCTGTATCCCATACTTCCTGACTTTATGAATGAGCCTACCATGGGGAACCTTATCAAATGCCTTGCTGAAGTCCATATACACCACATCCACTGCTCAACCATTGTCGACCTGTCTTGACACCTCCTCAAAGAACTCAATAAGATTTGTGAGGCATGACCTGCCCCTCACAAAGCCATACTGACTGCCTTTAATCACGCTATGCTTTGCCAAATAGTCATAAATCCTATCCCTCAGAATTCTTTCCAAAGGTTTGCTGACCACAGATGTGAGAATGACTGGTCTGTAATTGCCAGGGATTTCCCTATTACCCTTCTTGAAAAGAGGAACAACATTCGCCTCCTTCCAATCCTCCAGTATGATTCCTGTGGAGAGGGAGGAGGCAAATATCCTCGCCAGCGGCTTAGCAACCTCCTTTCTCGCTTCCCGGAGCAGCCTAGGGGATAAATCTGGTCTGGCCCTAGGGACTTATAAATCTTAATGTTTGTCAAAATTTCTAGCACATCAACTTCATCAATCTTGATCTGGTCAAGACTGTATCCCAGCTCCTCAAAGTTTTCATTTCCAACAAGTTCCCTTTCCTTGGTGAAAACCGAAGCAAAAGACTCATTTAGAGCTTCCCCAATCTGCTCAGACTCCACACACAAGTTCCCTCCGCTATCCCCGATCGGCCCTACCTTCTCCCTGATCATTCTCTTATTCCTCACGTATGAGTAAAATGCCTTTGGGTTCTCCCTAATCCTTCTTGCCAAGCCTTTATCGTGCTCCCTCCTGGATCTCCTCAGTCCATTTCTGAGCTCCTTTCTAGCAAGCCTGTAATCCTCTAAAGCTGTGCTAGATCTTTGCTTCCTCCACCTTACATCAGCTGCCTTCTTCCTTTTGACGAGAAGCTCCTCTGTTCTCGTCATCCAAGGTTCCTTAATCTTACCCCTTCTTACCTGTCTCAGCAGAACAAATTTGTGCATCACTCGCAACAACTGCTCCTTAAACAGTCTCCACATGTCTGCTGTGCCCTTTCTGTGGAACAATTGCTCCCAGTCTGTACTTCCCAACTCCTGTCTGATAGTGTCATAATTTGCTTTTCCCCAATTCAATAGCTTCCCTCGGTAATTGCTCCTTTCCCTCTCCAAGGCTATGCTAAATGTGAGGCAGTTGTGATCACTGTCATCAAAATGTTCTCCCACCACGAGATCTGACACCTGTCCTGGCTCATTGCCAAGCACCAAATCCAAAATGGCTGCTCCCCTCATCGGTCTGTCTACATACTGAGTAAGGAAACCCTCCTGAACACACCTGGCACTCCATCCAAACCATCTTCCCAATCGATATTGGGAAAGTTGAAATCACCCATAACTACAACCCTGCTACTCCTGCATTTTTCCAGAATCTGCCCGCCTGTGAGTTCTTCAATCTCTCTGCTGCTATTAGATGGTCTGTAGAAAACCCCCAATGTGGTGGCTGTTCTCTTGCTGCTCCTAACTTCCATCCATACTGACTCAGTAGACATACCTCCCTCAACATCCTTTGTTTCTGCAGCTGTGATGCACTCTTTGATTAGCAATGCTACTCTCCCTCCTCTTTATCCACCCTCCCTGTTCTAGGTCCCTGGGATAAGAGAGTGGTCCTAGGTTGAGCAGCTGTGTAAATTGGGACTGTATTCTCTAAATTTTAGAAGAACGAGAGGTGATTTCAATTCAAGATTGTGAAGGAGCTTGAGAGGGTAGGTACCGAGAGGCCATTTACCCGAGCTGGGCTGGGTGTAATGTAGGGCCATGTTCTTTGGCTAGAGGTGGGCAATCATTTCAGTTTGAGATGAGGAGAAATTTCTTCCCACAGATGGTGAGTAATCTTCTGAACTCTGTACCCCAGAGGATTGTGAGTGCTTCATTGTTGAATACATTTAAGGTTGTGATTTTTGGTCTGTTTGGGAATTGACGGAGTAGGTGTCAAAGTGTGAAGCATGTCATCAGCCATGATCAGATGGAATATCAGAGTGCGCTCAATTGGATTGTCAGTCTACTCCTATTTCTTATGTTCGAGTGTTTTAACCTTGTAAACTTTATTTTCTTCATCTGTAGGTAAACTTTATTTTCTTCATCTGTATCATTCGAATCCTGGTTCAAAAACTCCACTCACCAGATGTTGGGCTCAATGATACCAGTCAATACTTGTAAGTGTTCTGAATGGCTCATAGTGTGTTATAGCAGCACCCATCACCATTGGTTAGACTGATCTTGTCTCAACTATATCTCACACCACAGTTTGTTGGCTGTTAACATGGTTGTGAGGGAAACAGGAACACCAGTAAACAGCATTAGAATCTTGTAAGGAGACATTAAGGAGATCATCCCTTTGTGAAAGAGTCAAGGACCAGTGGTCATAACTCCAAAATAAAGGATCTCACATTGGAGACAAAGATAGGAATGAATTTCTTCTCTTGGAGGGGAGTGAATCTGTAGATTTTTTTTATCACCGAGGACTGTAGAGGCTGGGTCGTTAAGTATATTCACGGCTGAGATAGACCGATTTTTAAATCTGTAAGGGTGATGGAGAAAACGTAGGAAGGTGGAGTTGAGGATTAATCAAATCAGCCATTATCATGCTGAATGGTGGAATATACCCTATGGGCTGAATGGCCTACTCTTTCTTCTACATCTCATCATCATATTAGCATTTTAAAAAATAAATTTAAATATCTCATTTTAATAAATAGAACTGTGCCACAAAGTTGCTTCCAGGGTTGTGTAGGAGGTAGATACAATAGGGACATTTAAGGGCCTTTTAGATAAACACATGGATAGGCAAGAGATGGAAGGATATGGACCAAGTCCAGGCAGAAGGGACTAACTTAATTTGGCGTCCTGTTCGGCACAGCATGATGGGCTGTAGGGACTGTTCCTATGCTGTACAGTTCTAAGTACTAATCCTGACACTGTTAATTTAGTATGGTTTAGCATTATGTTATGCGTTGTAGTTTGCTTCCTATCTAACTGAAGAATTCTCTTGTAAGATGTAGAGATCTTGAGTATAGTTGCATCAGTAGGATATAGCCATAACAACGCCACAGTCCCCTGGAGAGTTTTACTCCATTTCAACCATTCTCCGAAGTAAAACTTTAATTCACCCTCTCGACTTGTTGATGCTTCTGTATCTTATCAGTTCCTTGGGTACTTTTCTAACACTTGCCACTTTTGGCTGATTGGGATCTTTTGCCACAAGACATAGTGAGATGCCCTGTAGACATTTTTTCTTTTTTCACAAGCTTCAAACTAGAAAATCTTTCAGCCTGTGTTCCATCACAAAGTTCAAACTACATTCTCATGTTGCTTTTTTTTTTCCTTTTTTTCTCTTTCCCTAAACAAGGGGAAAGGAAAAGCAAACTTTCCTCCTCCAAAACACAGCAACCAACAGTATTAGGAACACACTGGCACCTGCCACAGTTCCCTGAACTGAGGAGACTCTAAATCTCCTCATTATATCCACCCTCCCTCCTCCACTCCCACATCGTTTTGCCTATATTTTTCTTTTATTTAAAGATTTTTTTTCTTCCTGCCACTCCCCCCCCCCCCCCCCACCATTGCCTAACTGTAGTAGTATCACCTGTTTTGTTTTACCAGCCAGCTCAGAGTCAGAGTCAGTCCCCTAAACTGCGAAGACTCTAAATCTCCTGGTTAAATTCAACACCCCCCCCCCGCCCCCCCCCCCCCCCCCGGCCAATCTCATCTCACCTTTTTTTAATAACTTTTTTTTCCTTTACCCCTCACACTATCACCTAACTGCAGTGGTGCTTATATTTTCCGCGCACCCATGGTGTGTGTGTGCAGGTGTGAGACACCATGAAAGACACAAGGTGCATGAATCTTTATTCACCATCAGGTAGGAAGGAAACACCCGAGTGGCCAGTGACAAGCAGTGCCCTTCTCAAACGGCAATGCTGTGTGATCGAACAGTGAAGGGGAGGGCAGGGATTAAATCAAAATAGAGTTAGAGGGGGAAGTAATACACTCCACTCCCTGCGGTGCCCACCTTTCCCTGAAAATCTCGAGGGTTCATCTTGCCTCTTTTTTTTCTCTCTCTCATGGTTCAGGTAGTAATCCAGAGATTATTAACTTTTTGGTTCTCCTGGCTATATTCTTTTTTCTCTAACAGCAGCAGTAGTGGGTAGCTGCTTGTGCACCTGAACACAGCTCAAATTCAAGGAAAAAAGGAAAACAAAACGAAATAAACCCAGAAAAATGAACACAACAAAAAATAAAGAAGACCAAAAATTAAATGTCTTCCTTGACAAGGGGAAAGAAGGGAAACTCTCCTCCTCAGCAGAGACCAACAGCAGCCGCACTCCTTGGCTGTGTGGCCAGCCAGCTCCAGAGTAAGTCCCCTGAACTGAGGAGATTTTCATCTCCTGGTTAGATATATTTTCTCAACTGAGGAGATTCTAATCTCCTGGTTTTACTTCTTTTTTTTTAAACCCTTTCTCACCTGCACTGCCACCTAACAATGGTAGTGCTTATTTGTTCCCCAGCCCTCATGTTGTGTGTGTGTGTGCAGGTGTGAGACACCGTGTAAAACAATGAGTGCATAAATCTTCATTTGTCCGCCACCACCAGGAAGCAAGGAAACACAGAGTGGCTAGTGACAATCATGCCCTTCTCATCAAGAGCCTCTCCTGCTTAATTTTTTTTTTAGTGAGATTGTAATCCCTGGTTATATTTTTTTTAAAATTTTCTCCCCAGTACCCATGTTGTGTGTCTGTAGGCGTGAGACACCACCGTGAAAGACAACAGGTGTACAAACCTTTATTCAATTTCCACCACCAGGTAGAAAGAAAACATCCAAGGGCAGTGCTGTGTGATCAAACAGTGAAGATCGGGCAGAGATTAAATCAAAATAGAGTTGGAGAGGGAAATAATACACTCCACACCCTGTGGTGCCCACCTTTCCCTGAAAATCTCGAGGGTTTGTCTTGCCTATTTTTTTTTCAGCAGTAACACACCAACTATAGCACCAGCCGACACAGAGTCAGTGCTCTAAACTGAGGAGACTCTAAATCTCCCGGTTATATTTTTTTTAGTCCGTGCCCCAAACTGAGGACCTGCCCTTTTTATTTTTTTCTCTTTTACCCCCACACTACCCCCTAACTGCGGTAGTGCTTATATTTCTCCCAGCACCCATGTTGTGTGTGTGCAAGTGTGAGACACAAAATGCATGAATCTTTATTCAAATTTCCACCACCAGGAAGAAAGGAATCACCCGAGTGGCCAGTGACAAGCAGTGCCCTTCACATCAAAGGGCAGCGCTGTGTGATCAAACAGTGAAGGGGAGGGTGGGGACTAAATCAAAATAGAGTTGGACGGGGAAATAATGCACTCCACTCCCTGCAGTGCCCACCTTTCCCTGAAAATCGTGAGGGTTTGTCTTGCCTTTATTCCACACTGTTATTTGTGAAGTTAATTAGCTGCTTATAGCTCAGACCTATTGATATAAGTAGTCGTTTGGTTAACTTTACTCAGGCAGCTGCAAATCACAACTGCAACTACCTCTCCCAGCAAACACCCAGATAGATTGAAAATAGAGATTCTGTCTAAGCTCCACCTAGCTCCATGTCAACACAGATGCTCTGGGCTATCCTCAAATCAATCTTTTAAATTGTTTAATTACAGTTTCTTCTTTGATCTACTGAAGTAAATGAGGTTTACAATCTTTTGGGGCTCGCTAGATTTTAAAATCAAATTAGCTCTAACTCCTAAAATAAAATATCTCTCTGGACTGTCATTACTGCAAGGATTTCAGACATCACGCCTCCAGTTCTTTAGCCGAGTAGGTCCTCTTGCTGTTTCGTAACACTGTCCTTTATAACATGACTTCATTTAACAAACAAGAGTTACCTTTGAACTGTGATTTCTTTAGCCATCTCCAAAGCCCAGCGTTTTATATAACAATAATCTTCCCAGAATTAAATTAGTGGTCGGCACAGTGGTTAGCACAGCTGCCTCACAGCACCAGAACCCCGGTTCAATTCCAGCCTCGGGCAGTGACTGACTGTGTGGAGTTTGCACGTTCTCCCTGTGTCTGTGTGGGTTTCCTCCAGGTGCTCCAGTTTCCTCCCACAGTCCAAAAATGTGCAGGTTAGGTGAATTGGCCGTGCTAAATTGACCATAGTCTTACGTGCAGGGGTAAATGTCTGGGTGGGTTGCGCTTCAGCAGGTCGGTGTGGACTTGTTGGGCTGAAGGGCCTGTTTCCACTCTGTAAGTAATCTAATCTAATCTTAAATGTTACCTCAAAAACGTTAACATGAATCAGATATTTGCAATACCAGGGCACAAAAATGCACAAAATCTCCTTAACCAGGAGTGGGTGAAAACATAGAAACGAGGGAGCAGGAAGAGGCCATTCAGCCCTTCAAGCCTGCACTGACCTTCAATATTGTTGGTTTGCAGCTGCAGCGGGTAATTAAGAAGGCAAATGGAATATTGTCCTTCATTGCCAGAGGGAGGGAGTTTAAAAGTAGGGAGGTTATGCTGCAGCTGTACAGGCCACACCTGGAGTACTGTGTACAGTTTTGGTCTCCTTACTTGAGAAAGGACTTACTGGCCCTGGAGGGGGGTGCAGAGGAGATTCACTAGGTTGATTCCAGACAAGACATTGAGTAAACTGGAATGAGACTCATTGGAATTTAGAGGAATGGGGGTTGGCGGGGGGGGGTCTTATAGAAACATAAAAAATTATGAAAGAATGCATTAGATTGAAGCAGGGAGGCTGTTTCCACTGACTCGTGAAACTAGAACAAGGGGGCAAAGCCTCAAAATAAGGGGAAGCAGATTCAGAACGGAGTTAAGGAGGAACTTCTTCACCCAAAGAGTTGTGAACCTGTAGAATTCCCTGCACAGTGAAGGAGTTGAAGTGACCTCATTAAATGTTTTTAAGACATGAATTGATACATTTTTGAACAGTAAAGGAATTAAGTGTTATGGTGAGTGGGCAAGTAATTGGAGCTGGGTCCGTGATCAGCTGTGATCTTATTGAATGGTGGAGCAGGTTCAAGGGGCCAAATGGCCTACTCCTGCTCCTAGTTCGTATGTTGTAGAATCATAGAGTAATACAGCATGGAAACAGGCTCTTTGGCACAAAAAGGTCCATGCTGACCATGCTCTCCACTCAGCTAGTTCCAATTGCCTGCATTTGGTCCATATCCCTCTAAACCCTTCCCATCCATGTACTTATCCAAATGTTTTTTAAATGTTGCTATTGTACCTGCCTTAACCATTTTTTCTGGCAGCCCACTCCATACCCGCACCACTCTCTGTGAAGAAGTTGTTCTTCAGGTCCTTCCTAAACCTTTCCCCTCTCACCATAACCCTGTGCCCTCTAGTTTTCAATTTCCCATCCCTGGGAAAAAGACTATATACATCGATCCTATCTATGCCTGTCATGATTGTACACGCCTCAATAAGGTCACCCCTCAGCCTCCTCCATTCCAAGGAATAAACTCCGATCCTGGCCAACCTCTCCCCATAACTCAGGCCTACCCATCCTGGCAACATCCTTGTAATCTTCTTCACCCTCTTTCCAGTTTACCTAAGTCTTTCCTGTAACAGGATGACTAAAACTATACACGATACTCCACGTGTGGCCTCACCAACAACTTATACAACTTCAACATAACGTCCCAACTCCTATACTCAATGCCTCGACTGATGAAGGCCAGCATGGTAAACGCCTTCTTCACCACTCTGTCTACCTGTGACACCGCTTTCAAAGAACTATGTACTTGTACTCCTAGGTCCCTCTGTTCCACAATACACCTCAACACCTTACCATTTACTGTACAAGTCCTACCTTGGTTTCACTTACAAGGTGCAACACCTCACACTTATCACCTCAGCTCACTTCCCCATCCGATCCACGTTCCTCTGTAATATTTGATAACCTTTCTCGCTATCAACGATAGTATCGTCCACAAACTAACTAACCATGCCTTGTACTTTCACATCCAGATCATTTAGATTAGATTCCCTACAGAATGGAAACAGTCATTTGGCCCAACAAGTCCAAACCAACCCTCCAAAGAGTAACCATCCAGACCCATTCCCCTACCTGGTTAAAAGCAAATTACTGCGGATGCTGGAATCTGAAACCAAAAGAGAAAATGCTGGAAAATCTCAGCAGGTCTGGCAGTATCTGTAAGGAGAGAAAAGAGCTGACGTTTCAAGTCTAACTGACCCTTTGTCAAAGCTGGTTGCCTGGTCTGGAGGGAAGGTCTTATGAGGAAAGGCTGAGGGACTTGGGTCTGTTTCATTGGAAAGAAGAAGGCTAAGAGGGGATTTGATAGAGACGTACAAGATGATCAGAGGATTAGGTAGGGTAGACAGTGATCTTTTTTCCAGAATGATGACGTCAACTTTTATGAGGGGGCATAGCTACAAATTGAGGGGTAGGCAAAGCTGAGGACTGCAGATGCTGGACACCAGAGTTTAGACTAGAGTGGTGCTGGAAAAGCACAGCAGGTCAGGCAGCATCCGAGGAGCAGGAACATTGACGGTTCAGGCAAAAGCCCATCATCCTGATGAAGGGCTTTTGTCCGAAACGTCGATTTTCCTGTTCCTCGGATGCTGCCTGACCTGCTGTGCTTTCCCAGCACCACTCTGATGTAAACACAAATTGAGGGGTGATAGATTTAAAACAGATGTAAGAGGCAGGTTCTTTACTCAGAGAGTGGTAAGGGTGTGGAACGCCCTACCTGCCAATGTAGTCAACTCAGCCACATTAGGGAGATTTAAATAATCCTTGGATAAGCACATGGATAATGATGGGATAGTGTAGGGGGATGGGCTTAGATTAGTTCACAGGTCAGCACAACATTGAGGGCCGCAGGGCCTGTTCTATGCTGTATTGTTCTACGTTCTACCCTATACCTACCCCTGACTACACCTAACACTATGGGCAACTTAGCATGGCCAATTCACCCTGACCTGCACATCTTTGTGATTGTGGGAGGAAACCGGAGCACCCGGAGGAAAGCCACGCAGACATTGGGAGAATGTGCAAACTCCACACAGACAGTCGCCCAAGGCTGGAATCGAACCCAGGTACATGGTTCTGTGAGGCAGCAGTGCTAACCACTGAACCACCGTGCTGCCCTTTATGTAAATAATAAATAACATAGGTCCAAACCTTTGTTCTTATATGAGTTGGTCCTCTGCTTCCATGTGATATTCCTGAACTTGAGGCCAAATTGATACAGGAAGAATAATACCTGGGGGAGGAGGGGGAAACCTGCAATTTCAGGAGATGGTGAACTTGGAGGTGGGAAGGGCATTTAATTATGCAAGTGATGGTGCCCAATCCTAGCCATTAAGTTCTGTGGTCAACTTTCCTGCCTTGCAGTCAATTGAGCTGCTTACGTGACCAATTCAGGACCATTTAAGGGCCTCATCCCACCACCCATTGGCATTAACCCACAGCTGTGAGTCGGCCTGTAGTTGAGCCTGTTTGAGAACTGATACCCGGCCAGTAGCTCATCCCCCTGGGGTGCGGAGTCCTCCAAAGAAAGGCAGTCAGTGACTGATCAAGGGACTTAACATAGAGCAGCAGGGGTTGTATACTGGGAGCCAGTACCCTAACCGTGCTTCCTATTCTTATCCTGGTCCCATCCCGCTGATCCCATCTTGGGAAAACTCCCACCAACAAATCCTTTATCTCAGTCCTGGATCTTCTGTGAACCTGGAACTCTGGGGATGCTCTCCTTGTATCTCCCCATGGTGAAGCGCAAGCCTGCAATTGGTTGCAGCTCTCGCTGGGTAGGACCTTTGCCCTCCGGGTCTTGATTCCAGGTGACAATCTGCTGGTGCCCTTGAAAATGCCTGATTCTCCGAATGGTCGCTGAGAATGCCTCAGTTATATATAAAGGGACAAACAAAGTATGAAAGGCACATTTGAGCCTGCCATGCCATTCGATAAGATCAATTTGCCTATTGAGCGGGGAATAAACAAAATCAGAAGTTGCTGGCAAAGCTCAGCAAGTCTGGCAGCATCTTAGAGAGAAATCAATTAACGTTCCAGGTTGAGTGACCTTCCTCAGAACAGCGGAAAATAAAGATGGATTGCACAAGGAATAACAAAAGAGATAGGCAAGGAAAAGTTTTAAAATATATCAGTGTTTCCATTTTTAAAATGTGGGACAATTAACAGATGAAGGAATGCGATTCCACACTTGAGAATGGTGCCAACAGTAATTGACACTTGGTATACTGTCAAAATAACCACAGGCTCACAATTCAGGCTGAATTAGAAATGTGCAAACCTTGAATGCTTTCAAGATAGGCTCCAAGCATCACCGATATTTTGTGATGAGTTTATTTTGTAACTTTTTGACATTCATTCACAGGACGTGTGGGGTGGCCTTGAACCCAATTGTCTGAAGGCTCTAAAGAAGTGGTTTCTTTTCTTCCCCTTTTACAGGAGGCTTGCAAAGTCAACTCTTCTGCTAATTCCTCTTTTTGGAGTCAATTACATTGTGTTTGCATTCTTCCCTGACAACTTTGAAGTGGAAATAAAACTGGTTTTTGACCTCATTCTCGGCTCTTTTCAAGTAAGACATTCTATCTTTCATCGCGCACCCTGATATTATAAATAGGAGCAGCAGTAGGGCCTTTCAGTCTCTTTGATCATTCTCCTCTCTCAATCTATTGCCATTCAGATAACGATCTACCTTCCTGGTTTCAGTCCCAAAGTTATAAATGTCACATTTATACTACATCTGCCATGCCCACTCACCCAACTTGTCCAAATCATTTCATATCATCCTCACTGCTCACCCACCCACCTAGCTTTATTTCATCTGCAAATTGTGAGGCATTACATTTAGTTCCCTCATCTAAATCATTAATATACTTTGTGAATAGCTGGGGTCCTAACACTGATCCCTGTCACTCCCTGTAGTTCAGAAACAGACTTGTTTACTTCTAGTTTTTGTTTCCTGTCTGCCAAGAAGTTTTTTTAAACCCACTTCAATACTCTGCCCCTAATCCCAGGAGTTTTAATTTTACACGTTAATCTGTGATTAGACACTTTGTCAAAAGTCTTCTGAAAGTCCAAATAAACCACGTCCACTGTCTCCCCTCATCAACCCTATGACTTTTGTCCTTGAAAAACTCGAGTAGCTTTGTCAAGCATGGTTTCCCTTTTACAAATATGTGCTGACATTGTCCATCATGCCACTGTTTTCCAAATGCTCAGCTATGAAGTCTTTAGTAATGGACTCTGGCATTTTCCCCACTACTGACATCAAGCTGCCTGGTCGAACATTCCCTCTGCCTTCTCTCTGCCTCCCTTTGTTAAAATGGTGGCGTTATATTAGCTGTTCAACAATCTGTAGGAAATGTTCCAGGCCTAAAGAGTTTTAGAAGATGACAACCAATGATTCCGCTTTTTCTCAGGGGGGCCTTCCTGAAGTCGATTATCAGGGCCTGGTGATGTATCAGCCTTCAATCCCATCAAATTCCCCAACACCATTTCCCTTCTAATACTGATTTCTTTCAGTTCCTCCCTCTGTGTAAACCCTCTGTTTCCTAATATTACTGGTATGTTATTTATGTTCTCATAGAATCATAGAGATGTACAGCATGGAAACAGACCCTTCAGTCCAACCCGTCCACGCTGACCAGATATCCCAACCCAATCTAGTCCCACCTGCCAGCACTTGGCCCATATCCCTCCAAACCCTTCCTGTTCATATACCCATCCAGAAGCCTTTTAAATGTTGCAAAACACAGAACCAAAGTATGTATTTAGTTGGTCAGTCATTTTGTTATTTCCCATTATAAATACCCCTGTTTCTGACTGTAAAGGACCTACATTTGTCTTCACTAATCTTTTTCTGTTCACATATCTATAGAAGCTTTTGCAGTCAGTTTTTATGTTCCCTACAAGCTTAATCTCAAAGTCTCCTTTGCTTTTCTTAATCAATCCCTTTTTTCCTCCTTTGCTGAATTCTAAACTCTACAGGTGTGTTGTTTCTTCTTGGCCAATTTGTAAGCTTCTTCCATGGATCTACACCAAGCCTAACTTTCCTTGTTAGTCATGGTTTGGCCGCCTTTCCTGTTTTACTTCTGCGCAAGACGGGAATGAGCAACTGTTGCAGTTCGCCCACGCACCCTTTGCATGTTCACCATTGCCTTTCCACCATCTCTTTCACTAACTTTCCCCAATCTATCATAGCCAACTTGCATATCATTCCAATTTAATGCCCTCTATTTAGATTCAGGACCATAGTCTCAGAATCAACCAAGTCACTTGCCATCTTGATGAAGAATTCTATCATGTTGTGATCGCTCATCCCTTCATTTACAACTCATTCTCAAAGCCAACTGCTTTTAATATTTATTCACTTGTGGGATGTGACCGTTATTGGCTGGGCCAGCATTTATTGCCTGTCACTAGTTGCTCCTTGAGAAGGTGGGGGTGAGATGCCTTCTTGATCTGCTGCAGTCCACCTGCTGTGGGTTGACTCACAATACCCTTAGGGAGGAAATTCCAGGAATTTGACCCAGCAACAGTGAAGGAACGGTGATTATATTTCCAAGTCAGGATGGTGAGTGGCTTGGAGGGAAGCTTGCAGGTGGTGGTGTTCCCATGTATCTGCTGCCCTTGTCCTTCTTGCTGGAAGTGGTCGTGGGTTTGGAAGGCCCTGTCTGAGGATCTTTGGTGAATTTCTATTGTGCATTCTTGTAGATAGTAGTACACGCTGCTACTCCTGAATGTTGATGGTGGAGGGAGTGGATGTTTGTGGATGTGGTGCCAATTAAGTGGGCTGCTCTGTGATGGTAACACCATTGAATGTCAAGAGGCAGTGGTTAGATTCTCTCTTCTTGGAGATGGTCATTGTCTGGCACTTGTGTGATGCGAATGTTGCTAGTTTGATTCACGGACTATCTCTAACAAATGAATCGAACCATGCCCCCTTCATATTCAGGATCTCAAAGAAATGCTGGAAGGGGATCAGAGCTGGGAATGAAATATGCAAAGTTCCTGTCATATTGAAAGGACAGGTAGGTGGGCAGAGTTGCCTTGTTTAGCAATTTAAGTTTGCTGAAAAAAAAGTTATGTAGCGTTGGAAGGCGTAGAATCTGTGTCAGTTGAGTTGAGGAATTGGAAAAGGAGAAAGACCTTTATGGGAGCAGTGGGGCAGAAAATAAATCAGGAGATAGAAAAGGCATGTAAAAAAGGCACTGCTACCATAATCAAGGGGGACTGGGAAAATCAGGTTGGTCGTGGACCCCAAGAAAAGGAATTTGTGGAATGTCTACAAGACGTGTTTTTTTTGGAGCAGCTTGTGGTAGATCCCATTAGGGAACAGGCAGTGCTGGATTTGCTGATGTGTAACGAGGCAGACTTGATTAGGGAGCTCAAGGTGAAGGAACCCTTAGAGAGCAGTGACCATAATAAGACAAGACACACCCTGCAGTTTGAGAGGGAGAAGCTGGAATCAGAAGCAATGGTATTACAGTTGAGTAAATGTAATGACGAAGACATGAGGAAGGATCTGGCTGGAGTTGATTGGAAGGGAAGCAGCAATGGCAGGAATTTCTGTGGTAATTCAGGAGGCACAGCAGAAATTCATCCCAAGGAAGGAGAGACATATTAAGGGTAAGTTGAGGAAACTATGACTGTAAAGGGAAGTTCGGAACAGTGTAAAAGCAAAAGGAAAAGCGCACATTGTGGTGAAGATTAGTAGTAAGTGGACAGTTAGGAAGCCTATTTTTTAAAAAAAAAGCAGAGGACAGCACTACACCACTCCCAAACCACTCGAACTGCAGGGGTTCAAAAGGTAGCTCACCACCACCTTCTCGACAATTGGAATGGGCAGTAAACGCTGGCTTGGCCAGTGATGGCTGCAAAATGTGAAAGAATTTATAAAGTAAGTCATAGAGATGTACAGCATGGAAGCAGACCCTTCGGTCCAGCTCGACCATGCCAACCAGCTATCCCAACCTAATCTAGTCCCATTTCCCAGCACTTGGCCCAAATTCCTCCAAAACCTTCTTATTCATGTACCCATCCAGATGCCTTTTAAATGCTGTAATTGTACCAGCCTCCACTGCTTCCTTTGGCAGCTCATTCCATACATGCACCACCCTCTGTGTGAAAAAGTTGCCCCTTCGATCCCTTTTATATCTTTCCTGTCTCACTTTAAGCCTATACCCTTAAGTTTTGTTCACACCTACACTGGGGAAAAATACCTTGTCTATTCACCCTATCCATGCCCCTCATGATTTTATAAACCTCTATAAGGTCACCTCTCAGCCTCTGACGATCCAGGCAAAACCGCCCCAGCCTGTTCAACCTCTCTCTGTAGCTGAAACCCTCCAACTTTGGCAAATTCCTTGTAAATCTTTTCTGAACCCTTTCAAGTTTCACAACATCTTTTCCATAGCTGGGTGACCAGAACTGACCACAATATTCCAAAAGTGATCTAACCAATGCAAGATGACCTCCCAACTCCTGTACTCAATGGTCTGACCAATAAAGGAAACTATACCAAATGCCCTCTTCACTATCCTATCGACCTGGGACTCTGTTTTTAAGGAACTGTGAACCTGCACTCCAAAGTCTCTTTGTTCGGCAACACTGCCCAGAAATTTACCACTAAGTCTTGCCTTGAGTTGCCTGACCTAAATGCTGAAAATGTGGTGCTGGAAAAGCGCAGCAGGTCAGGCAGCATCCAAGGAGCAGGAGAATCGACATTTCGGGCATGAGCCGTTCTTCAGGAGCTCTCCTGCTCCTTGGATGCTGCCTGACCTGCTGCGCTTTTCCAGCACCACATTTTCAGCTCTGATCCCCAGTCCTCACGTTCGACCTAAATGCTGGCAGAGTTTGTAATTAAGTCAATCACGTGGTTGAACTTTAATCTATCTGTTAAAGTCTTGCAAGCAGGGTGCTGATTAATCGTTTTTCTTGTTTTCAGTCTTTGTTGCGGTAGATTCGCGAGGTCAAATCATGGATTGTACCTTGTGCAGATGATGAAACATTGCCCTTGTGATAATAATGATTTCCACTTGATATGTTCCACAGGGTTTCATTGTAGCTGTGCTGTACTGCTTCCTTAATGGAGAGGTAAGAGAATATAGAGATTTGAGTATATATTGATTTCCAAAAGTTACTCGATACAGTACCACACATCACACTTCTGAAGAATGTTATTGGCTGTGGAATCAAAAGGACAGTAGTCGAATTGATATGAAATGGTGTGAGTGATAGGGGAACAGAGAGTCATGGTCAGGCTGAAGGAAGATTAGCATTGAAGTTCCCCAGGGATTGGTATTGGGACTGTTGCTTTTCTTGTTATCTATAAATGATCTGGATCTTGGCGTGCAAATTTCAACATTTGTGGAGGATACAAATCTTGGAATTATTTTAAACAGTGAAGCAGATAGAGCAGTAGAGTGGGCAGAGGTTATAAACTCTTCCACCTCTTCTGTCAGGCAGAAGAAACAATAGCTTAAACACACAAACAAGAGATTCAAGAACAGATTCTTCCCCGCTTTTAGTAGACTTCTGAATGGACCTCTCAAACTTTAAATTTAATGTTGGTCTTGCTGTTTGTGTGCCTTCTCTGCAGCGGTAACACTGTATTCCTCGCTGTGTTCTATTACCCTAATGCACCCTAATGTATGGTATGATCTGCCTGTGATGCACGCAAAACAAACTTTTCACTGTACTTGGGTACATGTGACAATAATAAATCAGATCAAATCAAAAATCAGAAGACAGATGAAGTTCAATGAGGTGATGCGTTTTTGTACAAGGACGTGGAAACTGAGGACTAAAAATAGTGTACTACTCCAAAGGAGCTGCAGGAACAGAAAGACCTGGCTGTGTAGGTCCATGAGTCATGAAATGTGACAGGACAGGCAGAGAGAAGAGTTAATAAAGCCCACGTTATTCTAGGATTGTTTAGTATGATTCTCCCACAAGGGGGGCTATGCTGCATTGACCCTGTCAAGCTGCCTAAGAATCTTGTGTGGTTCATAAAGGTCACCTTCCTTTCTTCTGAACCCCAATGAGGGCCAACTTACTCACCCTCTCCTCATAATCCCTCCAACCACTTTACCAAGACATGTGTTGAATCACAGCTGGAATATTGTGAGCAGATTTGGTTTCCTCATGTAAGGGAAGATATTCCGTCATTGGAGGCAGTCCAGAGAGGGTACACTCAACTGATTCCACGTATGGAGGAGAGGTTGAGTAGGTTGGGCCTGTGCTCATTGGAGTTTGAAAGAATGAGAGGAAACCTTACTGAAACGTACAAGATTCTTGGGGGATTTGACAGGGTAGATGCTAACAGGTTGTTTCCCGTTGTGGGAGAGTCTCAGAATAAGGGGGTTACACATGTACGACAGAGGTGCGAAGGAATTTCTTCTTTGAGAGGCAAGTGAATCTGAATGAATGGATGATTTATTGTCACCTGTATTTTACAGTGAAATACAATACAGTAAAAAAAAACCTTTCATTTATCGCCATTTTAGATTAGATTCCCTACAGTGTGGAAACAGGCCCTTTGGCCCAACAAGTCCACACCGACCCTCCGAAGAGTAACCCACCCAGACCCATTTCCCTCTGACTAATGTACCTAACACTATGAACAATTATTTAACATGGTCAATTCACCCTAACCTGCACATCTTTGAACTGTGGGTGGAAACCCACACAGACGCAGGGAGAATGTGCAAACTCCACACACAGTTGCCCCAGGCTGGGATCGAATCCAGATCCCTGGCACTGTGAGGCAACAGTGCTACCCACTGAGCCACCGTTCCACCTGAAGCAGTTTAAGAATAAGGGAAAATGTAATGATATAGCTTAATTTAAAAAGTCCAGATTCTGAACTGGCTCAGTACCACCACCACCACCTCGCCAGACCCAACTAGTGTTGAAGTCGGGGTAAAAACAATGACTGCAGATGCTGGAAACCAGATTCTGGATTAGTGGTGCTGGAAGAGCACAGCAGTTCAGGCAGCAACCAAGGAGCTTCGAAATCGACGTTTTGGGCAAAAGCCCTTCATCAGGAATAAAGGCAGTGAGCCTGAAGCATGGAGAGATAAGCTAGAGGAGGGTGGGGGTGGGGAGAAAGTAGCATAGAGTACAATGGGTGAGTGGGGAGGGGATGAAGGTGATAGGTCAGGGAGGACAAGTCTGGACAAGTCATGGGGACAGTGCTGAGCTGGAAGTTTGGAACTAGGGTGAGGTGGGGGAAGGGAAATGAGGAAGCTGTTGAAGTCCACATTGATGCCCTGGGGTTGAAGTGTTCCGAGGCGGAAGATGAGGCGTTCTTCCTCCAGGCGTCTGGTGGTGAGGGAGCGGCGGTGAAGAAGGCCCAGGACCTCCATGTCCTCGGCAGAGTGGGAGGGGGAGTTGAAATGTTGGGCCACGGGGCGGTGTAGTTGATTGGTGCGGGTGTCCCGGAGATGGTCCCTACAGTGCTGTACTAGGAGGCACCCAGTCTCCCCAATGTAGAGGAGACCACACCGGGAGCAACAGATACAATAAATGATATTAGTGGATGTACAAGTAAAACTTTGATGGATGTGGAAGGCTCCTTTAAGGCCTTGGATAGAGATGAGGGAGGAGGTGTGGGCGCAGGTTTTACAGTTCCTGCGGTGGCAGGGGAAAGTGCCAGGACGGGAGGGTGGGTTGTAGGGGGGCGTGGACCTGACCAGGTAGTCACGGAGGGAACGGTCTTTACGGAAGGCGGAAAGGGGTGGGGAGGGAAATATATCCTGGTGATGGGGTCTGTTTGGAGGTGGCGGAAATGTCGGCAGATGATTTGGTTTATGCGAAGGTTGGTAGGGTGGAAGGTGAGCACCAGGGGCGTTCTGTCCTTGGTACTGTTTGTCCTGTTTGGGTCCGAACTCTGCTGGTTTAAAGGTGGTCCAGAGTCCATGTGGGATGAGTTGGTTACGGAGGCAGGCACTGAGGAAGCAAATGTGGCTGTGGTAGTGAGTTTGTTTCACGACATGGTTGAAGAGCTTCAGGGCAGAGGAAATGACCTGGGAGTTGCAGTGGGAGAGGGACTCCCTGAGATTCTTGTAGAGAGAGGAGGAAAACTTCTTCAAGGCAGGCATCCTTACAAGAGGATTCGCAGTAGGGCCAAGTCACCTTCACCACCACCTGTACCAGGCACACCAATTGCTGGTGACTGTCGCTGAGGTGATGGTGTCATGGTGCCGTCCCTCCATTGCTTTGCCGCCGTCAGCACTGGACCAAGCCAACAACCAAGTTGCCAATCCTGAGGTGCCATCTTTTGTCGCTGGGTCTACCTTTGCTGCCATTGTCTCAGGGGTCTCTCTCCTCCACGCTGTGGAATCTGTGGAATTCTTTACCACAGAGATCTGGTGTGGCTGGGTTGTTAAGTAAGTTAAAAGCTGAGGTAGACAGATTTTTAGTCAGGAAACGAAGTGAAGATTATGGGGAAAAGGCGGGAAAGTGGAATTGAGGATTACCAAATCAATCATGACTCAGTGGGCCAAATAGCCAGAGATACCTGCTCCTCTATTTGATGGTCTTCTCATTGATGTTGTCACCTGTGTGTAGGTCCAGTCAGAGCTGAAGAGGAAATGGAGGCGATGGCGTACTGACAGGTATGTAGGAGGGGACCTGAAGTACCACCATCCGTCCATGGGCAGCAATGGCACCAACTGCACCACCCAGATCTCGATGCTCACCAAGTGCAGTCCCAAGACCAGATCGTCGAGCTTTCAAGCCGAGTCTTCCATTGCATAGCATGAGGCATCTCCCCTTCCAGGGTTTGGTTGAACATTAAATTACACGCAATCCCGAAGAGGAATCTAACAAAAAGAAACGATGCACGCAAAGCTTCATAATGCTGAGTTGATGTGAAAGCTTATGTTCCTGGGGAAGTGAAGCACATCCTCCCACGAGGTGGGAATTGATCGGAATTTCATGGCTAAGAATTGCCCTGCTTTTTAAAAAGAAAAGATGGGGTGGCCATCTTCAGCTGGGGCAAGATTGGCTTTGCAGGCAGTGGTCGTTGCAGGAAACCAAATCTCAAAAGTTTCAATGATTGACAAATGGACAAAGGTAAATTATTATATAGTTGCTCAGTTTTCTCGGAACTCAATGCTCAAATCTCCATCCTACAACCTGACTGCCAGTATACCTCATGTTTCTTTTATCCACCACTCATTAAAACCTACCTCTTTGACAGAGCTTTCAGTCAACATTCCTGATCTCCCATTATGGAGCATTGAGTTATAATTTGCTTTCTAATGCTCCTGTAAAACAACTAAAGGAATTTTTATATAGATGCATAGAAAATAGGAGCAGGAGGATATGATCTGTATGATCATGGCTGATCGTCCAACCCACTATCTCCCCATACCCTTTTAATCCCTTTAGACCTAAGAATTATTTTGTAATTATACAGTCCTTTTCACATAACAAGTTGTGTGTCACCCAGGTTTAAGATACCTCTTCTTGAAGCAAAAGACAAGGTTCCAGCTTTCTTCTTGTGAAATTCTTTCCATTTTGATCAATCTGTTTTTCCACAAGTTGATGCCATTGTACAGGGTGTCCCAGAGGAGGGCCTGCAAAATGAAGTTGGGCTAATTTCCCATCAGAGTATTATAGAATCTTAGAATCACTACGGTCTGGAAGCAGTCTATTTGGCCCATTGAGATCACACTGACCCTCTGAAGAGCATCCCATTCCTCCCTTAGCATTCCCTATGGCTAATCCATTCAGCCTGCCCATCCCTGGACACTATGGGCAAATTCACATTGCCAATCCACCTAACCTATACATCTTTGGACTGTGGGTGGAAACCAGAGCACCCGGAGGAAGCCCACATAGAGACTGGGAGAAAGTGCAAACTCCACACAGTCCATTACAGTTTTGGAAAATTTAAGTTACTTCAGTCAATGAAACTTTATAAAGAGCAGATTTTTCTTCTAACACGCACACTCAATTTATGATGGTAATGTTTTTGATTTTTCAATAGCCTTTTGTTCTTGGGAAGTAAGAATTGCTGAATGGGTCAACATTTGACCTTGAGAAAGGGTCTGGTTAATGCTGTCAACTCTGGGACCAAAAGAGAAAATGCTGGAAAATCTCAGCAGGTTTGGCAGCATCTGTAAGGAGAGAAAAGACCTGACGTTTCAAGTCTAACTGACCCTTTGTCAAAGCTGTGCTTTTCCAGTGCTACACTTTTTGACGGGAGAGCTATCTTTGGCCAATACATGTCCCTCGACCAACGTCACAGAAGATCAGATGGTTCTATTCTCAGCTTGCTGTGTGTAAACAGCTGTTGATAACACGGAAGCTGTGCCGTCAGGGTGTATCTTATCACTTTTTTTTAATTATGGAGATGCAACTCACCTCTGACTCGTGTGCATTTAACTAAGCTCAGTGCTGTCATAATGCAAACATCAATACTTTCTTTAGAGTCGCACAGAAAAGTACCAGAAGCATGGCCAATGAATGAAAAGATTTCACTCACTGTTCTGAGGTCAGAGTCCAAGCGAAGCAGCAGTTTTATTCTGCCACTGTATCGATATTCTGGTATCACTGACTAAGCTCTTTAATCAGACTTGTAACCTGTATATCTGCTTCCAGAGGGTGGAAATGGCTGTGTGGTATTATTGCTAGTCTAAGCACACAGAGCCCTAGTTAATGTTCTGGGGATGTGGGTTCAAATCCCACCATGGCAGCTTGTATGGAACTGAAATTAAGAATCTAAAGATGAAACAGTTGTGGGAGAGAGAACTCATCTGGTTCACAAATGTCCTTTTGAAGAATGAAATGTACCAAGTTTACCTGGTCTGCTCTACATATGACTCCAGATCCCTTTGAGCAATTAGAATCATAGAATCCCTACACTGTGGAAGCAGGCCATTCAGTCCCTCCAAAGAGCATCCCCCAGACCCACTCCCCTATCCTATCCCTATAACCCTGCATTTCTTATGGCTAACCCACCTAGCCTGCACATCCCTGGACACATTGGGGCAATTTAGCATGGCCAATCCACCTGACCTGCACATCTTTGGACTGTGGGAGGAAACCAGAGCACCTGGAGGAACCCCACATGCACAGGGAGAATGTGCAAGCTCTACTCAGGCAGCCACACAAGGGTGGAATCAAACCGGGGTGTTCGCTGTGAGAGAGCAGTGCTAACCACTGAGCCAAAGTCCCTCCCACCAGGGTAGGACAATAAATGATGGTCCAATCAGCGACACTCACATCCTGTTACTGAATTTAAAAAAGGATGGGTTACTTCTTACTGATGGTGGTGTCTGCAATGCAGAACTGTTCCATGTGGTGAACACCCCTTGTCTTGTTGGGCATGATTGCAATGGTATCATCAGGACATGGCTAAAATCAACTTAATAGCATTCCAAATGTGAAAGCGAGTGAATACATTGAGGATTGTTTTTTGTGTTTTGAGTCTTCTCACATCAATACTATCTCAATGAGCAAACCCTGCTAACACTTCGGTAGCAGAGCATAAATTGCTAAAAAAAAACTCAGCAGGTGAGGAGAGAAACAGAGTTAACATTTCGAGTCTAGTGACTTCAGAACAGTGTACCGTCATAATAATATTTTGGTGTCCTCCGTCCATGCTGTCTTTCATCAGTCTTGGTGTAGAAGTGTAATTTCACAGTGGATCAACTCAAAATCACTTTATTGTAAATAAGTATCATTATCTACGGCTGTGTATAATTGTCATGTTAATTTGACTTGCAGTGAATGTATTTTCTTTCGATGCCATGACCACTCATGGTAAAAGCTAGAGTTCCTCATTTAAAAAATGTAAAGTCACCATAACCCTGCTCCCTTATCGCAGAGGAATCTATTGGTGGTTTCTTCTGAGGGTCACCACCTCTCAGGCAAGGGGAGAGTTGAGAAAGAGAGTTCCGTCATGGCACTCTCACAGTGCAGGAGGTGATGGCATTGTAAACCAACCATCCAGCCAACTGAGCGAAGCAAGTTCAACAATTAGTGTCTGTCCATTACAGAAGATTGTGATTCAATCCAAATTTACTGGAGAGCAGAGCATCCTAAATCTGACACCAGTGGTAGCTTACTGCATCTTCAGAATTCTGCTGGTAACCACCTCAAATTGAAATCGCACACTCTTCAGAACGATGGTAACTTCAGTCAGCTAAATGTAATAGTGAGCACATCATATTGCCTCAACATGGTGACCCACTCCAGAGTAACTCCCTTTCCCTACGGCAGCCATGGTGGCCCTCTGGAGTTGTTGACTTTGCTACCAACCTCTTAGACCCTTGGGGTGCCCTCATCAAACTGAGCTGTTGCTCTGTGTGGAAGATGTCAGCAAGCTCCTGACCAATTAGCAGAGACTTGGTTGAGAAGTGATGGTTCGAAAAGGAAGTTTCCCACTATTTGCTTTTCAAAGAGACGTGAGAAATAGGTCAGCCACTGCAGCAAACACCTGGCATCTCCTCATGGTTGAGAGCTGTTTAGTCAATCTAATTGTGTCACTTTGCAAAATGATTGCGAACTTTTATGTGCTATAAAGGGGCAGGTGTGTGAGAAAGGGGGTCCTCCTGTGGGATACACTGCCTCTGTTCCCCTGTTAAGCTGTCTGTGCCTGTAAAGCCATTGCGTCTCTCGGGAATTTGCCAAGCAAGTCAGGAGTGGCTATGATGCTGTGCTATTACCTCTGGGAACTGGGATGGGTCCCTGGTCCAAACAAGCAGAAAGAGGAGAATTCTTACTTTAGATAGGAACATAAATTTAAACGTGATCCCAGTGTCAAGGGCTAGTATGCTGATCATCTCCAGAGTTATAGGGAGGTGACTGCTCAGAGTATTCGATCAACAGGGTCACTGTGCAAGGCTAACTTGGTTCGGACTTCCAAGTGCAGGGATGCCTTAGGAAGTGCATTCAGCCTTGGTTATGAACTGCCTCTTCCCTCTCTTCGCGCCCCCCCCCCCCCCCCCCACAAGGAGAAGAGAAACCCTTCAAATCACAGAATGTGTAGAAGGATGCAATTCAGCCTGTTGTATCTGCACTGGTTCTATTGCCTAATCCCAAATTCCTGTCTTTTCCCCATATCTCTGCACACCATTTCTGTCCAAAAAATCTCCAATGCCCCCTTGAATGCTTCAATTGAACCTGCCTCCACCACATTTCCAGGCAATGCATTCCAGCCCCTAACTACTTGCTGAGTTAAAGAAGTATTATCTCGCATCACTCTTGCTTCTTTTGCACGTCACTTTACACCCTCTCATTGTTGTTTCTGTAACCAAGTTGGAACAGCTTCTCACTGTCAACTCTCTCCAGCCTGCTCAGGATTTTGAAAACCTCTCTTGTTTCCTCTCAGCCACCTTCTCTCCAAGGAGAACAGTCCCAATATCTTCAATCTATCCTCATGACTGATGGTTCTCATTCCTGGAACCATTCATGTAAATCGCTGTGCACTCTCTCCAATGTGTTCACATCTTCCCTTTAATGCGGTGCCCACAGCTCTACAGAACACTCCAGCTGAGGTCTGACAAGTGTCTTGTACAAGTTCAACATCACCTCCTTGCTCTTGTATTCCATGCTCTTTTAATAAAGCCAGGTTATGCCCGAAACATCGATTCTCCTGCTCATCGGATGCTGCCTGACTTGCTGTGCTTTTCCGGCACCACACTCTCAACTCTGGTCTCCAGCATCTGCAGTCCTCACTTTCTCCAGGAATACCTTATGCTTTGTTAACTGCCCTCTCCACATTGCCTTGTCACTGTCAATGATCTGTGCACATATACACCCACCTCGTTTGGCTCCTGCACCCCATTACAATTGTATTCCCTATTTTATATTGTCTTTCCATGTCCTTACGACCCAAGTGTATCACCTCACACTTCTCAACATTGAATCTCATCTGCCACCTCTCCGCCCGCTCCACCAATTTGTCAATGTCCTTTTTGAAGTTAATTATCTCTGTTCAGAATCATGATGTTATAGTAGGTCACAGAAAAATTCAAAGTAACCAGGCAGAGACAACATAGTTTTGTGAAAGGAAAATGATACTTAAACAAATCTATTGAAGTTCTTTAAGCTGGTACCTCAGCTGAAGGATGAAAGAAGCTCTGCTATGAGGTAATATGTACAGTCAGACTTTGTTTTTTATTAAATATTTCATTGTGTACAGTTGGCCTGTGTAATGCAAAACATTGTTTAAATGCTTGTTTTGAAATGCAAAACAGTTTGTGAATTAAATGTACTTTTTTTCCACTGACCCAATGTGTCTTCTTTTCCACTCAATTTGTTTCCTCACAGAGAGCAGGCTGCTTTCTGATTGGAATTAATTGAAGCTTGAGTTAGGTCACTTCCTGGTCTCCACAATCAGGAAGACAGAACTCTGGATGGTCAGGCCTTTGTTACGTTGTCCTGCGGCTCTCCAGGGACTGAGCAAAGCAACCATGAACCCAAAAGAGGCTTTGTGCAAGGCCTGTCTCCAAGACCCAGCCCTTTTTTGAAATACGTTTTACAAAATCCGATTCTCCAGTTCTCATGCCTGTACTGCCATATCCCCCCATCCTACAACCTTCCCCATGTCCCCATTCCTACCAATCTATGCTGCCATCCACCTCCATGGCCCCTCAAGACTCAAAGTCAACCTCTGCTGTTGTACCATCTCATGCCTTTCATACTCCTGATACCAACCTGCGATCCTCCATGCACACTCCTAACTGCTGTGTCACCTTCTGTCACTCTATCTACTTGCTATACCCCATATGCCCCCCACTCATTCCCATAGTAAGAGTCATAGAGCTATACAGCACAGAAACAGATCCTTCGGTCCAACTCGTCCATGCCGACCAGATATCCTAAATCCTAGTCTCATTTGCCAGCATTTGACCCATATCCCTCCAAACCCTTCCTACTCATATACCCATCCAGGTGCCTTTTAACTGTTGTAATTGTACCAGTCTCCACCACTTCCTCTGGTAGCTCATTCCATACACCGCTGTACCTGCCGCACTTTCTTATATTCAGCAAAAGAACCATGAGTTGACTCTTCTAAAACCATGATGAGGAGGTTGGACTGGGGTGGACAAAAATCACACAACACCAGGTTATAGTCCAACAGGTTTAATTGGAAGGACTAGCTTTCAGAGTGCTGCTCCTTCATTAGGTTAAGCTTGGGGCAGGATCATAAGACAGAATTTATAGCAAAAGATTACAGTGTCATGCAATTAAAACGAGATATTGAACAAACCTAGATTGCTGTTAAGTCCCTCATCCTTTAGAATGGGTGGCAGGTTTCTGGTCATTAATATGTAAATCCCAGAACTTCTTTTAAGTCACATTCTCGAGATAACAAGGTTTTATGAGAAAAGGTGACATCTCAGCTCAGACAATGCATTAGAGATGTGAGGATAGAGTTAATCTTGAGTCAGACAGGTTCTAGATACAAAATAGGAATTTATAAAATGTTTTATAAATTTGTAAAATTATAAAATTTGTAAAATCTGCCTCTGATTGTGTCACACATGCTCTACCAAGCACACACACACTCTCTCTCTTGCTCTCTCTCTTGCTCTCTCTCGCTCTCCCTCACACGCGCACACACACGCACACACACACACTCTCTCTCTCTCTCTCTCGCTCTCCCTCACATGCACACACACACACACACTCTCTCTCTCTCTCTCTTGCTCTCTCTCGCTCTCCCTCACATGCACACACACACACTCTCTCTCTCTCTCTTGCTCTCTCTCGCTCTCCCTCACATGCACACACACACACACACACACACACACACTCTCTCTCTCTCTCTCTCTCTCTCTCTCGCTCTCCCTCACATGCACACACACACACACACTCTCTCTCTCTCTCTCTCTCTTGCTCTCTCTCTCTCTCCCTCACATGCACACACACACACACACTCTCTCTCTCTCTCTCTTGCTCTCTCTCGCTCTCCCTCACATGCACACACAAACACATATAAGTCTATGAGGTGAATTTCCATTTGCAGAGTTTTATTTGCAGATACATTCTATTTTCACTCAAAAAGCAGAATCTGCAGACAGTCAATCCATATACCAGTTTATAAATTCCTCCAGTGGAAATAGAACCAGTCTGACTCAAGATTGGGATACAGACAGAATCTAACCTCACATCTTAAATGCATTGTCTGAGCTGAGAAGTCACTTTTTTTAAAAAACCTTGTTATCTCGAGAATGTTCATATTCATACTCCACCACATGTATTGGTGGAATTTATGCTCAATTAATAAATCTAGAATCGAGTGTCTGTCTCAGTGAAGGTGGCCTTGTTAAATATCACTGATTATTATACAGAATCACTGGCTTCATTCATGTCCTTTCTGGAAGGAAATCCGTCTTTACTCAGCCTGACCTACATGTGACACCAGACCCACAGCAATGTGTTTCACCATTAACTGGCTCTCTCAAATGGATCAATTAACACGCTCAGCTCAAGAGGTAAGTTGCATTGGGCAACAAATGCCGGAGCAATACAACTCCTGAGGAACAGCAAGTATTTCATTGGGAACAACAGGCCAAAGGAGCATGGTAAATAAATATCAGACAACAATTGCTCAGTCAATTGATAAATAAGCATTGCAATGCAAGTGTGTTATACTCAGGAATCAGCCATAGTATCCCTACAATGTGGAAGCAGGCCATTCAGCCCGCACCGACCTTTCAAAGAGCACCCACTCCAATCCTGTAACCCTGCATTCCCTACTTCTAATCCACACATCCCTGGGCAATTTAGCATAGCCAATCCACCCTAACCTGCACATCTTTGAACTGTGGGAGGAAACCGGAGCACCCAGAGGAAACCCACGCAGACACGGGGAGAATGCACCAACTCCACACAGACAGTCACCCGAGGCTGGAATTGACCCAGGTCCCTGGTGCTGTGAGGCAGCAGTGCTAACCATTGAACCATCATGCTACCATGTCAACAAGCAGTGATACCTCTATATCAGCCGTGTCCCAGTGATTATTTTTTGAGTGTCATTTTGCATGTGATAAGATCAGTACACGGACAACCAATCCCAATGCTTCATTAGCCACCGTAAATGTATAAAGGACCAATTGAATGAGCAAGATGGTTAATTTGTCTGACTTTGACTGCCATCTAGGACAAAAAGAAACTATTATGTTTTATTAATAAACTTAAAAGACCTATTTAATGTACGCAAACTTATTCGAAGGGGTAAAGCAGCTTGTTGATCACTGGTAATCTATACTTTAATCTATATTGATTCTCAAATAGAACACACAAGACAGACAACTGCAGAAATATTGTGGGTGAAATGCAGGGGCAAGACAGAATCAATGTGGAATAAAGAGCCCAAACCACAAGGATACAGTCAGGTCACTTTCTCACAGATCTTTTGCTTTTTGGCAATGACATCGCGGTTTTTTTTAACCACAGACAGTAGAAGGTCATTTGGACCTCAAATGTAGTTGGATTTAGAAATTACGCTTTTGTAACGACTTGCTGGTTTGGGAATCAAGGTTCCCATTCCCACATTAATCCCAAACGTTAAAGACTGTTATAAGTATATCAAGATTGCACTGTTTACTTATTGGACCAGGTGTATGTATGCAAAGAAATCTATTTTTGCAAGTAATTAGACTGTAGATACAGGTGTAATGGACCAGGCCAGACCCGACCCCCTCTAAACATTATAAGAAGGTAGCCCAGACCCTAACTTTTCTAGTTGTTTCAGGCAGATGTAAGATGGATATCCCAGGAGGGACGCAGCTGCCTAAACCACTTGGCTTCAAGTAAAACAGGATTTAGTAACACACCACCAAAGGATGCACAACCAAAAGAAAACAGAATTTAGAATTGCAACAATTTAAAAACCTAACCGGCATGATATCATAGAATCACTACATACAGTGTGGAAACAGGCCCTTCAGTCCAACAAGTCCACACCGATCCTCTGAAGAGTAACCCACCCAGACCCATTCCCCTACCCTGTTATCCTACATTTACTCTGCCCAATGTACCTAACCTACACGTCCCTGAACACTATGGGCAATTTAGCATGACCAATTCACCTAACCTGCACATCTTTGGACTGTGGGGGGGAAACCAGAGCACCCAGAGGAAACCCATGCAGACTCGAGGAGAATGTGCAAACTCCACACAGTCACACAAGGCTGGAATTGACCTAAGTCCCTGGTGCTGTGAGGCAGCAGTGCTAATCACTGAGCCACTATGCCATCCCTAACTTATATACCCCGCAACTTAACAAAGGAGCCATTCGGATTTCCTGCAATATCCCATAAATACACCCCTTAGCAAACGCAGGTTCTTCTAGAAGAGAAATGTCAGAGAGAATCAGAGATGATCAGCCAGGGGTCATTTGCTAAAGCCATGGAATCTCTTTCCAATGCAGCAGCTTCTCTAGATCCCTAACTTAAATTAAACCAATCTAGAAAAATCCCTGAACTGGGAGAAGTGGCCACTCCCCTTTCATTGTAAAACTGCTTTCTAAAAAAAATCCTGAAAGTCTTTTCCCCAATTGTTGCCTTAGGCAGTATCTGTTAGCCTTTAGCAGGTCCTTAACCCCAGGCAAATCAGGGGTTTTATAACCCCTTTTGAAAAAAGGACAACATAATCATGTTAAAGGAGCAGCATCATCCCACAGGTAAACAGTTATAAACCATCAGCATACTGCTCTACTAATTAAAACCTCTATGCATTTTAAATCTCCCTTTATGCACACACGCACATGCACACCGACTATAGACTGGAAAAACTAAAAGATAGGTGTGATGGATGGAGGAAAACTTAGGAAAGCAATTCAGTAGTCTTTGGTCACAGGATTTGTTCAGATGGTTCTTGTGCCAGTCAGTTCACTGCTTCTAAATCTTCCTTTTCCTTGATGCTTCCATTGGTTTGTAAGAGGCACAGGGTGGCTGGTTCATGAATAAAAGTCACAGTTTTACAACAACTGCTAAACTGATTTCCTTTGGGCTTGGATTAGCCAATTATTTTTCTGCAGTGGCTGGTGATCTGAACAGCTTCTGTCTGTAATGTGGTAGAAAGTTCTGGAGAAACACAGCCTGTCTAGCAGCATCTGTGGGGAGAGAAACAGAGTTGATGTTTCATTTCCAGTATCACTTCTTTTAGATGAGGTTTTCTGTATCTTGTTCATAGACCCAAGCTGTTCAGTGGCCTGAGAACCAATCACATAATAGTTAACATAATAGCATGGTGCTGGAAAAGCACAGCAGGTCAGGCAACATCCGAGTAGCAGAAGAATCAACATTTCAGGGATAAACCTTGCGAGCCCTCTCTACCCCCTCATTCCTGATGAAGGGCTAATGCCCAAAACATCGATTCTCCTGCTCCTCGGATGCTGCCTGACCTGCTGTGCTTTTCCAGTACCACACTCTCAAGAGCTCAGTGGTTAGCACTGCTGCCTCACAGCACCAGGGTGCCAGGTTTGATTCCAGCCTTGGACAACTGTCTGTGTGGAGTTTGCACATTCTCCCCGTGTCTGTGTGGGTTTCCTCTGGGTGCTCCAGTTTCCTCCCACAGTTCAAAGATGTGCAGATTAGGTATATTGGCCATGCTAAATTACCCATCGTGTTAGGTGCATTAGTCAGAGGGAAGTGGGTCTGGTTAGGTTACTCTTCGGAGGGTTGGTGTGGACTGGTTGGGCTGAAGGGCCTGTTTCCACACTGTAGGGAATCTAATCTAATCTAATCTGATCTCCAGCATCTGCAGTCCTCACTTTCTTCTACACAAGAGTTAACAGGCATGAGAAATTTATCATTGGTGAATGGTTACTAATCCTCAAACCAATCTATTACTTGCTGCCATCCAAAACTCCATTTGTACACAACCCTTCAGCTGTTACCCACAGCTGTGCAAACAGTGTTCACAATGAGTATTAAGTTACTTGTTCTCAAACCATGCAGCAACTCTTCCAATTCCTGATTGCACCACAGCTCGTCTCTCATTTCAATCATAGATTCATAGAAACTCCACAACGTGGAAGCAGGCAATTCAGCCCCACACCAACCCTCTGAACAGCTTCCCACCCAATCCCCATCACCGTCCATTTCCCGTGGCTAATCCACCCTACCCTTTGGACTGTGGGAGGAAACTGGAGCACCTGGAGGAAACCCATGCAGACACGGGGAGAATGTGCAAACTCCACACAGACAGTCGCCTGAGGGTGGAATTGAACTTGGGTCCCTGGGTCTGTGAGGCAGGTTCTATATGCCCGGGTTATATAGGCAACAACATTCTTGCTTTTTCCGAACCTTCCCCTGCCCAGAAAATATTTGCAGACGGGGAGCCTGTGGAAAGAGGAACTGCTGAATAAATTTTTTAGATTACTTACAGTGTGGAAACAGGCCCTTCGGCCCAACAAGTCCACACCGTCCCGCCGAAGCGTAACCCACCCATACCCCTACATCTACATTTACCCCTTACCTAACACTATGGGCAATTTAGCATGGCCAATTCACCTGGCCTGCACATCTTTGGACTGTGGGAGGAAACCGGAGCACCCGGAGGAAACCCACGCAGACACGGGGAGAACGTGCAAACTCCACACAGTCAGTCGCCTGAGGCGGGAATTGAACCCGGGTCTCAGGCGCTGTGAGGCAGCAGTGCTAACCACTGTGCCACCGTGCCGCCCACAAATTTTCATTTGCAAATCATCATAACTCCATTTCCTTCCTTCACTGGCAATGCCCAGAATTTGGTGTCTGTTTGAACTGTCTTCAAACTGACTCACACACTTCTCAGATCAGCTTTGAATTTCAGATGCTTCCTTTAGAAAAGACTCAATTTTTTTTCCCATCAGCTGCTGCAAGATTTGAACTCTTCAAGCCACTATCATGCCCTGATATCAACAGAGCCCCATGCATGTCCCTAACTGAGTCCCAAAATGCTACTCAACCCATTAGTTATGTCTAATGATGTGTAGTTGCTGCTTTGTCAAAACTTACGGGAGTCAAATGACAGAATACTTAAGATGTCTTGGCCAATTGGGGATTGTGATGGTCTGGTCACAACCATATTGACTGCATATTTAAAAGTATAGAGTCATAGAGTCATAGAGATATACAGCATGGAAACAGACCCTTCGGTCCAACCCGTCCATGCCGACCAGATGTCCCAACCCAATCTTGGCCCATATCCTTCTAAACCCTTCCTATTCATATACCCATCCAGATGCCTTTTAAATGTTGTAACTGTACTAGCCTCCACCATTTCCTCTGGCAGCTCATTCCATACACATACCACCCTCTGTGTGAAAGAGTTGGCCCTTAGGTCTCTTTTATATCTTTCCTCTCTCACCCTAAACCTATGCCCTCTAGTTCTGGACTCCCCGACCTCAGGGAAAAGACTTTGTCTATTTACTCTATCCATGCCCCTCATAATTTTGTAAACGTCTATAAGGTTACCCCTCAGCCTCCGGCGCGGGATATCAACAAAACAAATGCACAATCTATTGAAAATAAGTTTGAGGTCTGGGACCATCAATAATCAAGACTGACTGATCCAATGCCAAAACAACTTCACAAGAGATTTGCAAAGCACATCTGCTACAAACACGGTCAGAGGCTGGTGACAATCTGTTAACTGAAACACAGCGAAGTCTGGAGTGGCTGAACTCTCCTGTGTGCCCCAGAATTTCAGAAAACAAATCCTTCAAGACTAAACCCTGTCTGTTTTATCAGAACTGATTTACTAGGAGACTAGGGTGGGAAAAGAATTGACAAATCTCTAAGTACTGGATGCTGCATTCTGACATTTGCCTTTGATACATTCTGAAATCTATAATTGTCTCTATGCAAGATCAATGGTAGGCACTGCTGCCTCACAGCGCCAGAGACCTTGGTTCAGTTCCAGGCTCAGACAGATTGCACATTCTCCCTGTCTGTGTGGTTGTCCTCCCACAGTCCAAAGGTGTGCAGGTTAGGTGGATTGCCCAAAATATCCAGGGATGAGCAGCTAAGTGGATTAGCCATGAGAAAATACAAGGTTACATGGATACGGTGGGATGTTCTTCAGAGGATTGGTGTGGAATCAATGGGCCGAATAGCCTGCTTCCACACTGTAGGGGTTCTATGATTTCTAAACATAGTGTCCTTATGTGTAATAGATATTTAGCTTATGACTGGATCCTTATAATCTCTCCTTTTGTGCCAATAATGTCTTATCTCTTTCAATTGCTTCTTTTAACACCTCATGTAGGTTTCCTACTATTATAAAGTGCTGCACCAGTCACTGTGGCACATCACAAACACATATTGACAGTCGTGCAATGCCATCTGCCACTGATGCACCTGAACTGTTTCTTGAAAAATGCCAACCATCACACATCCAGATTCTTCATTCAGCGTGAACAAACACAGAGAGACAGCTGGAGGAACTCAGCGGGTCTGGCAGCATCTGTGGACCGGGAAATAGAGTCAAAGTTTCCGCTCCAATGTGTCTCACCTTCATTTAGCATTCCATTGTCACTTGAGTCATAGAGTCATAGAGTTATAGAGATGTACAGCATGGAAACAGATCCTTTGGTCCAACCCCTCCATGCCGACCAGATATCTCAACCCACTCTAGTCCCACCTGCCAGCACCCGGCCTATATCCCTCCAAACCCTTCCTATTCATATACCCATCCAAATGCCTCTTAAATGTTGCAATTATACCAGCCTCCACCACTTCCTCTGGCAGCTCATTCCATACACATACCACCCTCTGTGTGAAAAGGTTGCACCGTAGGCCTCTCTTACATCTTTCCCCTCTCACCCTAAACCTATGCCCTCTAGTTCTGTACTCCCCGACCCCAGGGAAAAGACTTTGTCTAATTATCCTATCCATGCTCCCCATAATTTTGTAAACCCCTATAAGGTCACCCCTCAGACTCCAGGGAAAACAGCCCCAGCCTGTTCAGCCTCTCCTCAGAAGCAAATGTGTTGTTGCCCTCCTGAAGGTTGGCTCTTCTTTCATGGGGTTTCACAGGTAGATCCTGAGGTTTTAATGTAGCACCATTCATTTCACTGACTTGTTACCATGCAAAAGGAGGCCACTTGGCCCATCATCCCTGCACCAGATCTTCAAATAGGGATCATTACTTTGAGACAATTTCCTCCTTTTCCTCATATCCCTGCCCACTATTTCTGTCCAAAGCATCATCCAATGCCCATCCTGAATGCCCCAGTTGAACCTACCTCCACTACATTTCCAGGCAGTGTACTCCATTTTCCAATTCCTCGCTGAATAATACCTTTTTTTCCTTACATCACCCTTGCTTCGTTTGTACACCATTTTAAATTTAAGCCCTCTCTTTTACGAGCAGGACCAGCTTCTCCCTTCTGTCCCACCCGCTGATGCTTTTGCAAACCTTTTGTAACCTTCTCTCAGCCTCTTTCTCTCCAGGGAGAACAGACCCAACTTCTTCAGTATACCTTCACAACCAAAGTTCCTCATTCCTGGAACCATTTTTGTAAATTGCTTCCGCACTCTCTCCAACGTGTTCACATCTTCCGATAATGTGCTGTCAAAAACTGTATAAAATACTCCAACTAATGTCTAACAAGTGACTTGCATAAGTTCACCATCACCGCCTTGCTGTTGTACATATGCCCCTATTAATAAAGCCAATGACACTGTATGCTTTATTAACTACTCTGTACCTGTCCTGCCACTTCCAATCATTTACTGCCCACCCCGAATTGCCCAGGCAATAAAATTATTATTACTGGCTACAGCTAAATTTTAGGACAAGTTGAATCAGTATGTTTTATGCCCCTATGCATTCTCCATGTCCGTCCTCAGATCATCCATATTGCTCCATGACAACGTCATCATCACAACCAGCCCCATCCCCTGTATCCTCCACGGTCTTTCACTCAGAGTGCACTACTCAGGAGCCTTGCAATATCAATGGGGACGATTTGAAACTTATTGACAGAACATTAAACCTCTACCAATCTAAATAAAACCCTGAATAGAAACATACTACAAGGGACAAAAGAATCCAAGGAAGGAAATTTGTAATCCTTCAAGTGCCTCACAGGCTTCTAAACAAACACAAAAGCACATCATAGACATGTTCTGATATCATAGGCTTGTAAACATTTCAACAATGCTTAGATCATCTGCTGAACTATACATTTGAAAACCAGACAAGCATTCATAATGGAGCAGCTGTTACAACAACAGCTTCCAACTCATTGACAGATAGCCACCTCCATTTCAAAGCGGGGCGGCTATCAACAGTGTAGGGACAATACAGTGTAGGGATAACAGTGTAGGGACAACACAGTGTAGGGATAACACAGTGTAGGGATAACACAGTGTTGGGACACCACAGTATAGGGATAACACAGTGTAGGGACAACACAGTGTAGGGATAACACATTGTAGGGACACCACAGTATAGGGATAACACAGTGTAGGGATAACACAGTGTTGGGACAATACAGTGTATGGATAACACAGTGTAGGAATAACACAGTGTAGGGATAATACAGTGTAGGGACAATATAGTGTAGGGATAACACAGTGTAATGACAACACAGTGTAGGGACAACACGGTGTAGGGATAACACAGTGTAGGGACAACACAGTGTAGGGATAACACATTGTAGGGACAACACAGTGTATGGATAACACAGTGTATGGATAACACATTGTAGGGACAACACAGTGTATGGATAACACAGTGTATGGATAACACAGTGTAGGGACAACACAGTGTAGGGATAACACAGTGTAGGGACAACACAGTGTAGGGATAACACATTGTAGGGACAACACAGTGTAGGGATAACACAGTGTAGGGATAACACAGTGTAGGGATAACACAGTGTAGGGACAACACAGTGTATGGATAACACAGTGTATGGATAACACATTGTAGGGACAACACAGTGTAGGGATAACACAGTGTAGGGATAAGACAGTGTAGGGACAATACAGTGTAGGGACAATACAGTGTAGGGATAACACAGTGTAGGAATAACACAGTGTAGGGATAATACAGTGTAGGGACAATACAGTGTAGGGATAACACAGTGTAGGAATAACACAGTGTAGGGATAACACAGTGTAGGGATAATACAGTGTAGGGACAATATAGTGTAGGGATAACACAGTGTAGGGACACCACAGTATAGGGATAACACAGTGTAGGAATAACACAGTGTAGGAATAACACAGTGTAGGGATAACACAGTGTAGGGATAACACAGTGTAGGGACAACACAGTGTAGGGATAACACAGTGTAGGGACAACACAGTGTAGGGATAACACATTGTAGGGACAACACAGTGTATGGATAACACAGTGTATGGATAACACATTGTAGGGACAACACAGTGTATGGATAACACAATGTATGGATAACACATTGTAGGGACAACACAGTGTAGGGATAACACAGTGTAGGGATAAGACAGTGTAGGGACAATACAGTGTAGGGATAACACAGTGTAGGAATAACACAGTGTAGGGATAATACAGTGTAGGGACAATACAGTGTAGGGATAACACAGTGTAGGAACAACACAGTGTAGGGACAACACAGTGTAGGGATAACACAGTGTAATGACAACATAGTGTAGGGACAACACAGTGTATGGATAACACATTGTAGGGACAACACAGTGTATGGATAACACAGTGTATGGATAACACATTGTAGGGACAACACAGTGTAGGGATAACACAGTGTAGGGATAAGACAGTGTAGGGATAAGACAGTGTAGGGACAATACAGTGTAGGGACAATACAGTGTAGGGATAACACAGTGTAGGGATAATACAGTGTAAGGACAATATAGTGTAGGGATAACACAGTGTAGCGACAACACAGTGTAGGAATAACACAGTGTAGGGATAATACAGTGTAAGGACAATATAGTGTAGGGATAACACAGTGTAGGGACAACACAGTGTAGGAATAACACAGTGTAGGGATAATACAGTGTAAGGACAATATAGTGTAGGGATAACACAGTGTAGGGACAACACAGTGTAGGGACAATATAGTGTAGGGATAACACAGTGTAGGGACAACACAGTGTAGGGACAACACAGTGTAGGGATAACACAGTGTAGGGATAAGACAGCGTAGGGACAATACAGTGTAGAGACAATACAGTGTAGGGATAACACAGTGTAGGGATAACACAGTGTAGGGATAAGACAGCGTAGGGACAATACAGTGTAGGGACAATATAGTGTAGGGATAACACAGTGTAAGGATAACACAGTATAGGGACAACACAGTGTAGGGATAACACAGTGTAGGGATGACACAGTGTAGGGATAAGACAGCGTAGGGACAATACAATGTAGGGACAATACAGTGTAGGGATAACACAGTGTAGGGATAACACAGTATAGGGACAATACAGTGTAGGGATAACACAGTGTAGGGATGACACAGTGTAGGGATAAGACAGCGTAGGGACAATACAGTGTAGGGACAATACAGTGTAGGGATAACACAGTGTAGGGATAATACAGTGTAAGGACAATATAGTGTAGGGATAACACAGTGTAGCGACAACACAGTGTAGGAATAACACAGTGTAGGGATAATACAGTGTAAGGACAATATAGTGTAGGGATAACACAGTGTAGGGACAACACAGTGTAGGAATAACACAGTGTAGGGATAATACAGTGTAAGGACAATATAGTGTAGGGATAACACAGTGTAGGGACAACACAGTGTAGGGACAATATAGTGTAGGGATAACACAGTGTAGGGACAACACAGTGTAGGGACAACACAGTGTAGGGATAACACAGTGTAGGGATAAGACAGCGTAGGGACAATACAGTGTAGAGACAATACAGTGTAGGGATAACACAGTGTAGGGATAACACAGTGTAGGGATAAGACAGCGTAGGGACAATACAGTGTAGGGACAATATAGTGTAGGGATAACACAGTGTAAGGATAACACAGTATAGGGACAACACAGTGTAGGGATAACACAGTGTAGGGATGACACAGTGTAGGGATAAGACAGCGTAGGGACAATACAATGTAGGGACAATACAGTGTAGGGATAACACAGTGTAGGGATAACACAGTATAGGGACAATACAGTGTAGGGATAACACAGTGTAGGGGCAACACAGTGTAGGGATAACACAGGCATAGATTTTTTTTAAATACATACATATTGAGAAGAAGGTTATCTAAAATTACAAAAAGATCTTGATCACTTAGGTCAAGGGGCTGAGGAGTGGCAGATAAAATTTTAATTTAGATAAATGCAAGATATGGTACTTTGGTAAAACAAACAAGGGCTGGACTTATACAATTTATGGTAGGGCCCTGGATGGTGTTGTATAACAGAGAGACCTAGGGGCTCAGGTATATAATTCTTTGAGTTTGTGTCACATGGAGACATGGTGGTTGACAAGGCATTTAGCACACTTGTCTTTGTTGTTCAGACCATTGAGTATAGGAGTTCGAACGTCATGTTGAGGTTGTACAGGATGTCAGTGAGGCCTCTTCTGGAGACTGTGTCCAGTTCTGGTCACCCTGTTATAGGGAGGATATTATTAAACTAGAGAGGGTTTATATAAAAGATTTACCAGGATATTGCCAGGAATGGAGGGTTTGAGTTATAAGGAGAGGCAGGATAGGCTGGGACTATTTTCACTAGACCGTAAGAGATTGAGGGGTGACATTATAGAGGTTTATAAAATCATGAGGGACATTGATAGGGTGAATGGCAGATGCTTTTCCCCTAGGGTGGGAGATTCCTAGATTAGGGGGCATATGTTTAAGGTGAGAGGAGAAAGGACATGAGGAGCAACTTTTTTACACAGAGTGTGACTTTAGGAAGGGGCAGTTCCTTATTCTGGACAATTCCTGGTTGTTCCATTTTTGCCACAATCTGGCCTTTCCGAAAGGTCTTCTGTGACAATTCTTCAGGAACTTGTTTTGTTAGGTCTGCTGTCGAAACTTAGGATGTGGGCCACTTTTAATTCTTCACACTCATTTCCCAGCACGAACACTTACCTGGATAGTGACTCGGAGCTGTGTTTGAGGTGTGTTTGGCAGAGCTCCGCCCTCTTGCAAATAAAGCCACCAAGTTAGTTATTGCAACAAGGTATCGCTGTTCCATGGTGTTAAAAGATAATTTGCTTTACAGACCAGCCCCAGTCTCAGCAAACATAACTGTGTATAATGAGGCACTGACTCATCACCTTTCACAGGATCTGGGTGAAAGGTTGGTTCCTACTTATACTTTGTTCCCATGTTTATTGCTGTTACCTGCTTTGGACAGTTTTTAAGAGTTCACTTGGGAACTACGAGTTGCTATGGCGATATATATGTTGTGGTCTGGAACATTAGATAGCAATAGCCAAGGCTTTCCAACACGCAACTGACTAGCAATCTCCCTTGCATTTTTCTCGTCTGTCAATTGTGCATAAGGGTTTTTGACTTGATATTCAATGCTCTGGACACACAATCCTGCAAGCAGTGTACATCTTGTTTAAAGGGAAGTTGTAGCGCTACAGTAAGGTCAGAAATAAACTTGGCATTCCAGGATCGTAGCTCCTGCCGGGAGAAAGTGAGGACTGCAGATGCTGGAGATCAGAGTCGAGAGTGTGGTGCTGGAAGTTCCTGATGAAGGGCTTTTGCCCGAAACGTCAATTCCCCTGCTCCTTGGCTGCTGCCTCACCTGCTGTGCTTTTCCAGCACCACAATCTGAACTCATAGTTTCTGCACTCCAGACAGTTGACTCAGTTATCCATGAGCCCTCTCTGATGTCACTCAGCCTATTTACTTCCCAACCAGTTCAATATCTTATTCATTACCAAACAATCTTCTTCATGAACCTAGTCATAATCCAGAGATCTCCACAATAATCCTCACAATCCTCTCCACCAACTCACCTTCATGCCCATAATAAACTCTGCCATTCTGCTTAAATCTTCATGATCCCTTTGACATTAAGATGAACTCCACAGTAATTCTATTTATAATTCCTTACTCAGCCTTGCTTTGATTATTGATTCTTCTGTTTAACTAGCAAACATCTTTGCTTGAAATTTTTGAGAAAATTTGTTGGCGGGTTAATGATAAGTCTGCAAGTGTCCTTGCTGAGCTTGAAGGTTTTGGGCGGCACGGTGGCACAGTGGTTAGCACTGCTGCCTCACAGCGCCAGAGACCCGGGTTCAATTCCCGCCTCAGGCGACTGACTGTGTGGAGTTTGCATGTTCTCCCCGTGTCTGCGTGGGTTTCCTCCGGGTGCTCCGGTTTCCTCCCCCAGTCCAAAGATGAGAAGGTTAGGTGAATTGGCCATGCTAAATTGCCCGTAGTGTTAGGTAGGGGTAGGGGTAGATGTAGATGTAGGGGTATGGGTGGGTTACGCTTCGGTGGGGCGGTGTGGACTTGTTGGGCCGAAGGGCCTGTTTCCACACTGTAAATAATCTAATCTAATCTAATCTAAATTTTCAAATGTTTCATCACCAAACCAGGTAACGTCATCAGTGAGAGTGTCTGGTGAAGGTGAAGGGAGATAGGATCTAAAAAGGAACCAGAAATGACATCACACACCTTAAGAAACCAAGATCTATAAATAAAGAGGCAGGACATACCACCAGCGCTTCACCAGAAACTCTCACTGATGATCTTACGTATATTGTTGACAAAACATCTGAAAGCAAACCTTCAAGCTCAGTAAGCTAACTGAAATACTTATTCTTTCTTTCATTTTCATCCTTGGTTTCCATTTCCTCCATGGTCTTGTCTCTCTCTACGTCCACTGGCTGTACAACTTGGTAATTTGACGGGTTCGTGGTTGAACTGATGGCACGTCCGACCATGATCTGAGCTTCTAACCATAAACCCCACCTGTCCCAACGCAGTCAACATCCATCTTTACATCTCAATAATTTCTCTGTCTCATTGTACTTGTTACAGATTACCGCATCCATGTTTTTGTTTCCTTCAGACAAAGCTCTTCAATCTTCAATTCTCAACTTCCATCTGCCTCAAACATCAGTTCATCCAACTCTCTGCTGCCAACATCGTCACTTGCGTCAAGTAACATTTACCCAAATTGCTTCTCACTGACCCAACACTGCCTCACATTCTGGTAGCAACTTAAATATAAAATTATGATTTTATCTTTTTGCAAATCCCTCAAGCATTTGCAGTTGCTGCTGTCCAGCTATAACTGGTTGAAATTAGAACAACATAATCTTCTAGAACAACATAAGCGTTCGATAGGATTTGTCCAGAACTGCTGAATTTAGAGGAAATAACCAGTCCCATAAATCTTTCAGCTATATTAGTTGTGATGAAACCACCATCCATACACTTGCATTGATGCTTGTGTCTAAACCTTGGTCAATTCCACTTGACTGCTACTGGCAGGCCATGGACTCAAGTTTGAGCATCCCAAAGTTGGCTTGAACTTTAAGTTGATCTTTATACCACCACTTAAGAACACATAAAGCTATACAAAAGGACGATGGAAAGCAAATACTTAACAATGGACTGGAAATCCATTGATACTTTATTAAAACTTACATTGTTTAAAGAAAGAATCAATATTTAGTTTATGATCGTCAGATATCTCATTAAGAACAATGGGCAGTTACTATCTTCAGTGAAGCCTTGTATCCTTTAATTTTGGTTGCAGTCGTAAATTCAGCACTGAATTTGGACTGATTGGTCAAAAACTGTCAGGGGAAAAAAAACTTTTCACAGCTCCCAAATTGCAATCAGCTCTTCAGTCTTCATGTCCACTTACAGCTACCAACTAACTGTCATAACCACCTTTTAGTACCCTGTCATGGAAATTAAATTGACTTGACTCAATTATTAGCAAGAGCAAAGAAAGGATCTTTATTAAAAATCCTGCAGGATTTTGACTCATTACACTAAGTCACATGCCTCAATGCAAAGAGTACTGAAACATTGTACAGATGCCTGCCTTATAGCGTTCCTTATCACACTCTCAAGGGCAAATACTGGGGGAAACTCAAGTTGTTATCCTCTCATCCCCTGGTCCTAGATATAACAGTTCTTCAGCTTTCGCTGAGTTCGACTATCACAAGGTTGAGTTGAATGCTTACAGATTTCAAACAGAGATAAGCTAACTGCAAACCTTCATCAAAGCATTGTTTACACAGCTCAGCACAGCATTGAATTTAAGAAAAGCATTCTCTTTAAATTTCACAGTAAATGGATAATTAATTTCACATTAAATGGATAATTTTCCATTACATTTTCCCCCTTTTTGTTATTTTATGACAACAAGGACAACTTTAGCACAACAAAGAAATACAGAGCCAGAATAGCTATACAACAGAAAATGTTTCGGAAAACACCGGGCCTTTCCTCAGACACCACCGACCCGAAACACAGCTTTGTGGTGGTATTGTCACTTGCTCTGGTATGCCCTGTACACATCCCATGTTCACACGTCACACTCGTCAATGCCATGGAAGGGCACAATGCTCCTGCCCTTACGAATAGTCCTACCAGGGCGCTTGCTAAAAGTGTGAGCTGGGGCAGCCCCATATTTGTATGAGACTTGTAATCACTAATTGCACTGAATTGGTTCCGGTGCTGTCCAATGTCTCCTCAGGCCCAGCTACAGGTTTGCAATGGCTGGCGTGCATCCACGTGGCTCCTTCTGCGATCTTAACTGCTGTCTGTGTTGTAAGGAGCACTTGAAATGGTCCCAGCCACCTCTTCGCCTTCCAGTTTTTCCTCCTGAAGTCTTTCACCCACTATCCAGTCTCCCGGTTCTAGATCGTGCAGCTTCCCTTCGGCTGGTTGGGGTAGAGCTGCTTTCACTTGATTTTGCATTTGAGATAAAAGTGTGGAGAATTTTATACAGTAACACAATATCTCATCCTCACAGGCCTATTATCTGTCCTATCTTAGGTCCTGGGCCAATTCCTGTGTTGGGCGGCCTACCAAACAAAATCTCAAACGGGCTAAGATTAGCTCTTCCTCTCCTCCTCGATCTCATATACATTAGCACAATTGGAAGTGCCTTTGTCTATATCACCCCTAGTTCCTCACAACATTTTGTCAATTTATTTTTTAGGGTAGCATTTTCTCTTTCCACTGCTCCACCACCTGCTGGGTGGTAGACACAGTCTTGTTTCATATTTATTACCAAGTAATCACTGATCTGCTGTAGGGCATTTTTGACAAATAGTGTCCCATTGTGACTACCAAGCCTGTTAGGGATGCCCCACCTCGGAATTATCTCAGTTAGCAAGGCTTTGGCTACTGCACTGGCATCCTGTTTAGACATGGGGAACGCTTCCACCCATTTGGAAAACGTATCAACTATTACCAGACAATACCTTTTCCCTTCACGTTAGTTCAATGAAATCCATCTGTGAATGTTCAAAAGGTTTTTGGGGTTGGGGGTGTGCTGCCTGACTCATCTGTATTCCCCTCCCCATATTATTAGTGGCACAGATAACACAACGCTTACAATATTTCTGGGAGTAATGAGTAAATCCCTTTGTGTACCAGTGTGCCGAAATACTGTCGTACATCCCCCCTTTTGACACATGGTCCTTACCGTGTGTCAGTTTGGCATAGAATGGAAATAATGATGGTGGTAGACAGGGTTTACCATTGGGGCCACACCATACTCCTTCCCTCACACTGCGTCCTGCTTCCGTCCACTCACACTTTCCTTCCGGTGTGGCCTGTGACTGTAACTCCCGTACGTCTGCTGTTGGGGTACAAATTTTTGTCATACACATGTCAATCTGCTCACTTGGCGGCTGCTGGGCTACTGTTCTTGCTGCTGTGTCTGGCCTTGCATTGCCTTGGGAAATAAAATCATTATTTTTTGTTCAGGCTTCACATTTACACACAGCAATTGACTTAGGCAACAGCACTGCTTCCAGGAGGTCAGAAATCAGGCCACGGTGTGTGATGGGCTTTCCGGTGGAGGTCAAGAAGCCCCTGTGTTTCCACAGGGTTCCAAAATTGTGTACAACCCCAAATGCATATCTGCTGTTAGTGTAAAATATTCACTATCCTTCCCTTAGCTAATTTACATGCCTCAGTCAAGGCAATCAGCTCCACTGCTGGCGCTGACAGATGAGAAGGGAGTGATCCTGCTTTGACTATCTCATAGGTAGTCACTGCAGCATACCCAACACAATTCTGGCCTGTCGCCTTGCCCCTGAATGCTGACCTGTCCACAAATAACTCCATATCTGGATTCTGAAGTGGTGAATCCTGCAAGTCTGGTCTAGAGCTGCAAATTTCATTAGTTACAGCGACACAATCGTGTGGGTCTCCATCTCCTTCTGTGGGGAGAAGGCTAGCAGGGTTAAGGATGTTACATCGCTTTATTGTAATGTTAGGCATCTCCAAGAGCACAGTATTATATCGGAGCCAACGTGCTGCCGACATGTGTGCGGTCTTTTGCTCAGAAAGCAGTAAGGATACTGCATGTGGGACCAGAAGGGTTAATCCACTGTAGCCAACTATATCCCTGGACGCTACAACAGCTTTTTCAGCTGCAGCCACTGCTTGCAGACATTTAGGCAATCCTGCCACTACGGGGTCTACTTTAGCTGAGAAATAAACTACCGGCCTCAATCTTCCCCCATGATCCTGCAACAGCACAGATGTCATGCAGTCACGCATCTCATCTACCATTTGTACAAAAGGCTGGTTTGGATTCGGAATCCCCAGTGTAGGTGTAGTTTGGAGCGCCTTTTTTAATTCAACAAAAGCACTCTCGGCCTCTGGGGTCCACTGCAACGGACTCTGGTTCTGCAACCCTTTGCCATGGGCTATGTCACTTAGGGACGTCTCAAAGGTTGTGTAATGTGGGATAAACATTCTACAGTAGGAGCACATGCCCAAAAAAGATGGTAATTGTTTCTTTGTGTGAGGCATTGGAATTTGCTGAATTGCTTGAACTCTGTCTTGACCAATGGCCTTCCCTTGTTCAGATACTAAGTGACCTAAGAACTTCACCTGTTGTTGCACAAATGGTAGTTTTGAGAGACTAGCTTTGTGCTCTCCGACTATCGCAAGGTTGAGTTAAATACTTACAGAATTCAAACAGAGATAAGCTAACTGCAAACCTTCATCAAAGCATAGTTTACAAAGCTCAGTCCAGCAGTGAATTTCAGAAAAGCATTCTCTTTAAATTTCACAGTAAATGGATAATTAATTTCACAGTAAATGGATAATTGTCCATTACATACCCACATGCTGACACCATGTTTTTTTATACAATCATCGACACAATATACACCACAGAGGGTTGAGCTAAGTTATAAGGAGAGGTTGGATAGGATGGGATGTTTTTTCACTGTGCATCGGAGGTTGAAAGGAGACCTTATAGAGATTTATAAAATCATGTAGAGCATAGATAAGATGAATGGCAAAGGTCTTTTCCCTGGGGTAGGGGAGTTCGAAGCTAGAGGCATAGGTTTAAGCTGAGAGGGGAAAGGGACATGAGGGGTGGGGGGACAATTTCTTCATACAGAGGGTGATTCAGATGTGGAATGAACCGCCAGAGGAAGTGGTAGATGCAGCGAGAGTTACAACATTTAAAAGATATTTGGACAGGTACATGAACAGGAAAGGTTCAAAGGGTGATAGGCTGTGGGGGCGGAGAGGTCGGGAAGAAGATTACAGGTCAAGAGGGCGATACTGAATCCGAGGGTTGGGACTGAGATAAGGTGGGGGGAGGGGAAATGAGGAAGCTGGAGAAATCTACATTCATCCCGTGTGGTTGGAGGGTTCCTAGGCGGAAGATGAGGCGCTCTTCCTCCAGGCGTCGTGTGACCAGGGTCTGGCGATGGAGGAGGCCAAGGACCTGCATGTCCTTGGCGGAGTGGGAGGGGGAGTTGAAGTGTTGAGCCACGGGGCGGTTGGGTTGGTTGGTCCGGTGTCCCAGAGGTGTTCTCTGAAACGTTCCGCAAGTAGGCGGCCTGTCTCCCCAATATAGAGGAGGCCACAACGGGTGCAGCGGATGCAATAGATGATGTGTGTGGAGGTGCAGATGAATTTGTGATGGATATGGAAGGATCCCTTGGGGCCTTGGAGGGAAGTAAGAGGGGAGGTGTGGGCACAAGTTTTGCACTTCTTGCGGTTGCAGGGGAGGGTGCTGGGAGTGGAGGTTGAGTTGGTGGGGGATGTGGACCTGACGAGGGACTAGCGGAGGGAGTGATCTCTCCGGAATGCTGATAGGGGTGGGGAGGGAAATATATCCCTGGTGGTGGGGTCTGTTTGGAGGTGGCGGAAATGACGGAGGATGATACGATGTATCCGGAGGCTGGTGGCGTGGAAGGACCAGTGGGGTTCTGTCCTGATGGCGATTGGAGGGGCGAGGTTCAAGGGCAGAGGGGGAAGTGGAGGAGATGTGGTGGAGGGCATTGTCGACCACGTCGCAGGGGAAATTGCGATCTTTGAAGAAGGAGGTCATTTGGGCTGTTCGGTAGTGGAATTGGTCCTCCTGGGAGCAGATGCAGCAGAGGCGAAGGAATTGGGAATATGGGATGGTGTTTTTACAGGGGCCAGGGTGGGAGGAGGTGTAGTCTAGGTAGCTGTGGGAGTCAGTCAGTTTGTAGTAAATGTCTGTGTTGAGTCGGGCGCCCGAGATAGAAATGGAGAGGTCTAGGAAGGGGAGGGAGGAGTCTGAGACAGTCCAGGTAAATTTGAGATTGGGGTGGAAGGTGTTAGCAAAGTGGATGAATTGTGGGAGCACGAGGTAGCGCCAATACAATCATCGATGTAGTGGAGGAAAAGGTGGGGGGTGGTGCCAGTGTAGCTGCGGAAGATGGACTGTTCCACATATCCTACCAAGAGGCAGACATAGCTGGGACCCATGTGGGTGCCCATGGCTACTCCTTTGGTTTGGAGGAACTGGGAGGATTGAAGGAGAAGTTGTTAAGAGTGAGGACCAGTTCAGTCAGTCGAGGGAGGGTGTCAGTGGAAGGGTACTGGTTAGGTCGGCAGGAAAGGAAGAAGCGGAGGGCTTGGAGGCCTTCGTGATGGCGGATGGAAGTGTGTAGGTACTGGATGTCCATCGTGAAGATAAAGCATTGGGGGCCAGGGTAGCGAAAATCATGGAGGAGGTGGAGGGCGTGGGATGGTGTCTCGATAGGGGAGTTCTTGGACTAAGGGGGACAGGACAGTGTCAAGGTATGCAGAGATGTGTTCGGTGGGGCAGGAGCAGGCTGAGACAATGGGTCGGCCAGGGCAGTCGGGTTTGTGGATTTTGGGCAGGAGGTAGAAACGGGTGGTGCGGGGTTGTGGGACTATGAGGTTGGAGACGGTGGATGGGAGATCCCCTGAGGTGATGAGGTTCTGGATGGTCTGGGAGGTGGTAGTTTAGTGGTGGGAGGTGGGGTCATGGTCAAGGGGGCAGTAGGAGGAGGTGTCCATGAGTTGGCGTCTAGCTTCAGCGGTGTAAAGATCGGTGTACCAAACTACCACCATGCCTCCCTTGTCTGCCGGTTTGATGGTGAGGTTGGGGTTGGAGCAGAGGGAGTGGAGGGCTGCGTGTTGTGAGGGTGAGAGGTTGGAGTGGGTAAGAGGGGTGGACAGGTTGAGGCGGTCAATGTCGCGGCGGCAGTTGGCTATGAAGAGATCGAGGGCGGGTAAGAGGCCAGCACGGGGTGTCCAGGTGGATGGTGTGTGTTGGAGGTGGGAGAAAGGGTCATCAGAGGGTGGGCGAGAATCCTGGTTGAAGAAGTAGGCGCAGAGGCGAAGGCGGCGGAAGAATTGTTCGATGTCTCGCCGCGTGTCGAACTCATTGATCCGGGAGCGTAGGGGGATGAAGGTGAGGCCTCTGCTGAGGACTGATCGTTCATCCTCAGAGAGGGGAGGTCTGGAGGGATGGTGAAAATACGGCAGGACTGGGAGCACCCAGAGGGAACACCTCCGAGACACCAGCACCAACCAACCCAACCGCCCCATGGCTGAACACTTTAACTCCCCCTCCCACTCTGCCAAGGATATGCAGGTCCTTGGCCTCCTCCATCGCCGGACCCTGGCCACACGACGCCTGGAGGAAGAGCACCTCATCTTCCGCCTCGGAACCCTCCAACCACACGGGATGAATGTAGATTTCTCCAGCTTCCTAATTTCCCCTTCTCTCACCTTATCTCAGTCCCAACCCCCGGATTCAGCACCGCCCCCTTGACCTGCAATCTTCTTCCCAGCCTCTCCGCCCCCACCCCCTCTCCGGCCTATCACTCTCACCCTCACCTCCTTCCACCTATCGTATTCCCAGCGCCCCTCCCCCAAACTCTCCCCCCCCCACCACCTTTTATCTCAGCCCACTTGGCACCCTAGCCTCATTCCTGAAGAAGGGCTTATGCCTGAAGCGTCAATTCTCCTGGTCCTCGGATGCTGCCTGGCCTGCTACGCTTTTCCAGCACCACACTTTTCAATTCTGGTCTCCAGTATCTGCAGTCCTCACTTTCTCCTAGCCCTCCCTACCATCCAACCTAAAATCTGGATCCGGAATGTAGATGATTCAGAACGTAGATCATCATTAAACGTACAGAACTGGAAGAAGCCCACCACCACATCAATAACATGCTCACTGGAATAAAGTTCACTAAAGAGGAGGAAAACAGCAGACTCCCCTTCCTGGTGTTATGAAGTTGAATGTGTGTACTGTACCTTTAAGAGAGAGTGAATGCTGTTCTGAACTGAGAGCTTACAAGCCCCTGTGTATATGACTAGATGGCAGTCTCAGAGTGTACTGGAAAATTGAAAATACATAACATTTGGCTGTGAAATCGATACCTGAGTTGGTTGCTGTTCTGACAACAATTTAACCAATCAGTTTAAATTATGCCCCAGGATACTAAAACCCAATCGAGTTTGAATTTATGGCTTTGCCAACATCAAACCAATGAGACGATCCAATGTTGGGGATTTAACAATGCGGATATTTTGAAAATTGGAGAGAGACCAACTGCTATCAAGAGAGAAAGAGACCCAAGAAATTGGGGAACATGCTCAATCAAAAGTACCTTTTCATATAGAACATATTCGTAGTAAAAAGAAAGAAGACGACCCAGGAAGTTCTTAGCAGGAAGAAGAAAAACGTCGAAGACAATAGCGGCTTTGTGATTTTGAATTAAGTTGATATAATTTTAATGTGTTTAATTGGAACAGGATATTGTTATAGAGTTGGAGGCAGATAATAAGCAGTTAAGAGAAAGGGGGGCTTGGAGTTGTGAGTAGTTGTTGTTTAATGTTCACTTTTAAAGCTAAAGAATAAATTGATATTATTTTCTTTAGATAGTGGAATTTGGGAGTTCTCTGTCACTCATATTTTAACAGAGTACGAGGCAAGGTGAGCTTTTCTGGGTGTTTGGTTTAATTAGTAGAAAGGTTCACCGCCATATTGTAACACTGGACGTATTAGTGGAATGTACCCCTACCAGGGAACTCCAGACCACTCTGTACAGGAAGAACACCTGTACTGACCAGATACTGAATTATAACAGCAACCACCCCAGCACCCACAAGCAGAGCTGTATTAGGACATTATTTAAATGGTCAAGAGCACACAGCAACAGGCAGAACAGGAACACCTATTCAAAGGATTTAAACAAAACAGGTACCCCAAGAGCACTACCCTCCGGTACTTAACGAGACAAACCCAAAGAAGAGAACACTTCATGACCAGACACAATAGTGACCATACCGTACATCAAAGACATATCAAAGATAACCACCCGACTACTCTGGGAAACCTTCCACCAGTTATCACAAAGTTTAAAGATCCAACACCCACACTCAGCAGCACCAATGTTATCTACAAGGTGCTCTGCAAGGACTGTGAAAATCACTACACAGGACAAATAGGAAGAAAACTGACCATACGAGTGCATAATCATTAACTCTCCACTGCCAGACACAACTAGTACTCTCTCATTTCCAACCACACAGACAATAAAGGACATCAATTCAACTAGAACAATGTAACCATCCTACACAGGCTGAACAGAGACAGGCCAGAGAATTCCTTGAAGCTGAGTGTTCTAAACGGAACTCAATCAATAAACACATTGAACAGGACCCTGAATACAAACCACTCAGATAAAGAACCAGAAATACCAACAAACAGAGCACATAAGTACCAGGTGGGTCAGATCACCAATACCTTATCAAAGATGCACTGATGATGTCACCTAGTGAGGCGTCAAAACGTTTACAGACTTCAGATGTTTTGAAGTTAATCACCAGCATGTACTATTTAAATAGATACTATATCACAGACAGAAACACAGTCTGGGTTCTGTTACAGAGTCATAGAGTCATACAACATGAATCCAGATCCTTCAGTCCAACTAGTCCACACTGAGCATGTTCCCAAACTAAACTGGTCCAATTTGCCTGGATGGGTGCAGTCCAACAACACTCAAGAAGCTTGACACCATCCAGGGACAGAGCAGCACACTTGATTGGCACAACATCCACAAGCATCCACTCCCTCCACCACCGATGCTGAGTAGCAGCAGTGTGTACTATCCAGAAGATGCACTGCAGAAATTCACCAGCAATCCTCAGGCAGCACCTTCTAAACCCACGACCACTTCCATCTAGAAGGACAAGGGCAGCAGATACATGAGAATACCACCCCCTTGCAAGATGCCCTCGAAGCCACTCACCATCCTGCAATGAAGGACAATATTCCATTTTCCATTTTAATTACCTGGTGCACCTTAATTCTCCACCTTAATTATCAGATTTCTTTTCCTAACTTTGTTCAGTGAAGTGAATTGCTGTTTGTTCCAAACCAAGGAACCTTATGGCTTTATTCCTGGAGGATCTTGTGCCAAATCAGACTGTAGCATTAATCTGCTGGTATGGGTCGGACCATAACAACAATACAATACACATGAGGTGTGTAATCACGGTTGTAATGTGGAAATGATGGCAGTTCCTTTGTACACAGTAAGATCCCACAAATAGCAGCAACAATATAACCCTGATAGAGATAACGATCAAGGATTGAGAACTGGCCTAGACACTGGAAGAACTTTAAAAAGAAACCAAAGAACTATGTATGCTGGAAGCCGAAACAAAAACAGACATATCTGGAAAAACTCAGCAGGTCTGGCAGCAACTGTTGGAGAGAGAAACAGAGTGAAGGTGAGAGTGAGGCGGAAATTGGAAACCAAAGTGATCGACTTTTCCAATTCCAGGTGAGACAGGGAAGCAACCCTCATGATGTTATTGATGCACTGGAGAAAGAGTTGTGGTTGGGAGCGGGAATAGGCCTGGACCAAGGAATGTTTCACCTGCCCCATAAAGAGACAGGCATTAGAAGAATTGTGACATAAGTGACAGGGGACTGGACAAGGGTAAGAAAACATCGAGTCAAGGTTGGAAGAGATGAGTTCTCTGGGCATGAGCAGGCAGAAACAATGGGTTTTGTGATGGTATTGGGCCTTTAGGAGGGATTTGTTCTGTGCTGTTTCCCTTGCAGACACAGACCCAGGATTTTGGTTTTTCTTCCAGTTGGAGTTTGGAGTTGGCTGTTGAAGCTGTTAGATACAGCTCACTCTCTCTGCTGTAGCAACGTTCTCTCTCTGCTGCAAGATTGTTTATTTCAGTGTTCCTTTCTCCTGGACTGGAAGGGAGATAGCAGTTGCGAAGATCTGCTTTACTGAATTTGCCTTTGCCAAGGGTGTGTTTATGATATGTTGCTATATTGGAACAGTTGTTGAAGTAGTAGTTTATGATTATATTATTTTATGTTACTATATTATATTATTTTATCTCCTATATTGTAATAAAGTTAAAGTTATACAAATTCTTATTTCTTTATTTATATTTTAACTTGTAAGAATAAAGAGTGTTTTGCTTATAGCGCAGGAGTGGTCCAATCAAATCACATCTGGAACCCAGCGCCTTATTCTTGCCTTTAAATAAAATAAAGTTAGGATCTAGGCTATCTCCTTGATATATTTTGAGGGGAGTTTGGTCTGCACGGCCTGTCCTGTGTCTGGATTCTGGGAAGGAGGTAGAAGCAGGCTGAACTGGGTTGGAAGGCTCTGAGCTTGGTGGCAGTGGTTGGGCGATCACCAGATGAAATGAGATTAATGACGACTGTGGACACGATAGCCCGATGTTCAATGGTGGGGTCATGGTCCTGGGGAATAGGAGGAGGTCTCCAGACTGAGCATGTATGCAGTGGTAATACATATGGTTTGAAAGAAACCGTGAGTTCTGGCTTGAACTTCTATGAAGAACAGAGAAACCTATTCTAAAACAATTAGCCCTAAGAAGGAGCCTCCCCTGTGATATTTTGAAAATCACCTCTTCAAGATTTCAGCTGGACTTAACCCTTTGATACACAATGCACACTGCATTGCTTTGTAACTATCAATTTTGGCAAGGCTGTTGGATAATGCATTCTATTTCAAAAGCCTCCATCCACAGCATTCTATTTCAGCACAAACATGAATTAAAGTGAGATGAAACTGGCACACAGAAATGAATGACTGTTTCTCATTTATTATTCATTAAGAGCAACATTTAGCTGCAAAGCAATAAATGTTCCCTTTCCTTCAGCTGAGAGTTGTGTTATGGAGTCAGAGTAATACAGCATGGAGACAGACCCTTCAGTCCAACCAGTCAGAGAGTCGTAGAGTCAGAGTCTGACAGCACAGAGACAAGCCCTTCGGCCAAAACTGGTCCATGTTGACCAATCCATGCTAACCCCTTTTCCCTGCACTTGGCCCATATCCTTCTAAACCTTTCTTATCCATGTATCTGTCCAAATACCTTTTAAATATTGTCAATGTACCCACCTCAACCACTTCTGCTAGCAGCTCAACTTCATATGCGTACCATATGAAATGGTACACACTCTACAGTGAAGTAACCAATAAATGGAAAAGTCCTGGGGAAAATTGATGTACAGAGAAATCTGGGTGTTCAGGTCTACTGCACCCTGAAGGTGGCAATGCAGGTCGATAGAGCGGTCAAGAAGGCATACAGCATGCTTTCCTTCATCGGACAGGGTATTGAGTACAAGGGTTGGCAGGTCATGTTACATTGGTATAGGCTTTGGTTCGGCCACATTTGGAATACTACGTACAGTTCTGGTCACTACATTACCAAAAGGATGTGGATGCTTTGGAGAGGGTGTAGAGGAGGTTCACCAGGATGTTGCCTGGTATAGAGGATGCCAGCGATGAAGAGAGGTTGAATAGATTAGGATTATTTTCATTAGAAACACAGGGGTTGAGGGGGGGGGGCCTGAGGATTAGTAAGAAGGAAATACGCAGAGAAAAAATGAGGTACGAAGGTAAACTGGCCAAGAATATAAAGGAGGATAGTAAAAGCTTTTTTAGGTATGTCCAAGGCAAAAAAATGGTTAGGACAAAAATTGGGCCCTTGAAGACAGAAGCAGGGGAATATATTACTGGGAACGAAGAAATGGCAGAGGAATTAAATGGGTACTTCAGATCTGTGTTCACTGGGGAAGACACAAGCAATCTCCCTGAGGTAACAGTGGCTGAAGGACCTGAACTTAAGGGAATTTCTATTTGCCAGGATTTGGTGTTGGAGAGACTGTTAGGTCTGAAGGTTGATAAGTCTCCGGGACCTGATGGCCTGCATCCCAGGGTACTGAAGGAGGTGGCTCGGGAAATCGTGGATGCGCTGGTGATTATTTTCCAGAGTTCAATAGAATCGGGGTTGGTTCCTGAGGATTGGAGGGCGGCTAATGTTGTGCCACTTTTTAAGAAGGGTGGGCGGGAGAAAGCAGGAAATTATAGACCAGTTAGTCTGACCTCAGTGGTGGGAAAGATGCTGGAGTCTATTATAAAGGATGAAATTACGGCACATCTGGATAATAGTAACAGGATAGGACAGAGTCAGCATGGATTTATGAAGGGGAAATCATGCTTGACTAATCTTCTTGAATTTTTTGAGGATGTAACTCGGAAGATGGACGAGGGAGATCCAGTGGATGTAGTGTACCTGGACTTTCAGAAAGCTTTTGATAAAGTCCCACACAAGAGGTTAGTGAGTAAAATTAGGGCGCACGGGATTGGGGGCAAAGTACTAGATTTGATAGAGAATTGGTTGGCTAACAGGAAACAAAGGGTAGTGATTAACGGCTCCATTTCGAAATGGCAGGCAGTGACCAGTGGGGTACCGCAGGGATCCGTGCTGGGACCGCAGCTTTTTACAATATATGTAAATGATATAGAAGATGGTATCAGCAATAACATTAGCAAATTTGCTGATGACACAAAGCTAGGTGGTAGGGTGAAATGTGATGAGGATGTTAGGGGATTACAGGGTGACCTGGACAAGTTAGGTGAGTGGGCAGATGCATGGCAGATGCAGTTTAATGTGGATAAATGTCTGGTTATCCACTTTGGTGGCAAGAACAGGAAGGCAGATTACTACCTCAATGGTATCAAATTAGGTAAAGGGGCTGTTCAGAGAGATCTGGGTGTTCTTGTCCACCAGTCAATGAAGGCAAGCATGCAGGTACAGCAGGTCGTGAAGAAGGCTAATAGCATGCTGGCCTTCATAACAAGAGGGATTGAGTATAGAAGCAAAGAGGTGCTTCTGCAGCTGTACAGGGCCCTGGTGAGACCACACCTGGAGTACTGTGTACAGTTCTGGTCTCCAAATTTGAGGAAAGACATTCTGGCTATTGAGGGAGTGCAGCGTAGGTTCACGAGGTCAATTCCTGGAATGGCAGGATTGCCTTACACGGAAAGACTGAAGCGACTGGGCTTGTATACCCTTGAGTTTAGAAGACTGAGAGGGGATCTGATTGAAACGTATAGGCTTATGAAAGGACTGGACACTCTGGCAGGAGGGAACATATTTCCGTTGATGGGGGAGTGCCGAACCAGAGGACACAACTTAAAAATACGGGGTAGACCATTTAGGACAGAGATGAGGAGAAACTACTTCACACAGAGAGTGGTGGCTGTGTGGAATGCTCTGCCCCAGAGGGCAGTGGAGGCCCAGTCTCTGGATTCTTTTAAGAAAGAATTGGATAGAGCTCTTAAAGATAGTGGAGTCAAGGGGTATGGAGATAAGGCTGGAACAGGATACTAATTAGGAATGATCAGCCATGATCATATTGAATGGCGGTGCAGGCTCGAAGGGCAGAATGGCCTACTCCTGCATCTATTGTCTATTGTCTATTGTCTATTGAGGTCTACAAAATCATGCAAGGTATAGACAGAGTGGATAGCAAGAAGCTTCTTCCCAGAGTGGGGGACTCAATTACTCGGAGTCATGAGTTCAAGGTGAGAGGGGCAAGGTTTGAGGGAAATATGTGTGGATATTCTTTATGCAGAGGGTGGTGGGTGCCTGGAATGCGTTGCCAGCGGAGCTGATAGAGGCAGGCATGAGAGCATTATTTAAGATATCTAGACAGACGCATGAATGGGCAGGGAGCTCAGGAATACAGATTCTTAGAAATTAGGCAACAGGTTTCGACAGAGGATCAGAACTGGCGCAGGCTTGGGGGGCCAAAGTGTCTATTCCTATGCTGGAATTTTCTTTGTTCTTTGTACCGCCCTCTGTGTAAAAAAGTTACCCCTCAGGTTCCCTTTTATTCTTTCCCCTCTAACCTTAAACTGATGTCCTCTAGTCCTCAATTCCCCAACCCTGGGAAAAAGACAGAGGGCATTCACCCTATCCATGCCTCTCATGATCTTATACACCTCTATAAGATTCCCCCCATCAGTCTCCTACGTCTAAAGGAAAATGTCCTAACTTGTCCAACCTTTCCCTATAACTCAGACCATTTAATCCTAGCAATATATTTACAAATTTCTTCTGCACTCTTTCTAGTTTAATAATATCCTTCCTACAGCATGGTGGTGAAAACTGAACACAATACTCCAAGTGTGGCCTCATCTGCAATATAACTTCCCAACTTCTATACTCAGTGCTCTGCCTGATGAAGGCCAGTGTGCCAAAAGCCTTCTTCACTGCCCTGTCTACCTGTGACTCCACATTCACAGAGAGAGAAAGTGAGGACTGCAGAAGCTAGAGATCAGAGTCAAGAGTGTAGTGCTGGAAAAGCACAGCAGGTCAGACAGCGTCTGAGGAAAATGGAGAATCGATGCTTCGGGCATAAGCCTTTCATCAGGAATGATGAAGGGCTTATGCCCAAAATGTCAATTCTCCTGCTTTTCAGATACTGCCCGACCTGCTGTGCTTTTCCAGCATGACACTCTCAACTCCACTTTCAGAGAACCGCACACCTGAACTCCAAGGTCCCTCTGTTCCACTACACTCCTCACAGCTCTACCATTCACCATGAAAATCTTACCTTGATTTGACTTCCCAAAATGCAAGACCACACAGTTATCTGCATTAAACTCCATTTGCCATTTCTCTGCCCACTTCCCCAGTTGATCAATGTCCTGCTGCAATTTCTGATAACCTTCTTCACTGTCCATGGTACTGCCTATTTGAGTGTCATGTACAAACATACTAATCATGCCTTGTATATTTTCATTCAAATCACTAACATGGATCACAAATAGTATTGGGCCCAGTACCAGCCCTTGAGGCACCAACCCACTAGTCACACCCCTCCAGTCCAACAAGCATCCATCCACTATTACTCTCTGTTTTCTACCATCAAGCCAATTTTGTATCCAATTTGCCAGCTCCCCCTGGATTCCATGTGATCTAACCTTCCACAGCAGCCTACCATGTGGAACCTTATCAAAGGCCTTACTGAAAACCATATAGCCTATGTCTACCACCCTGCCCTCATCAACCTTCCTGGTTACTTCATCAAAGAACTCTTACAAACTTGTTATTTGCCCATGCCAACCACAATCCCAAACTAAACGAGTCCCATCTGTCTGCCCTTGCCTCCGAACTTCGTTATTCATGTATTTGTCTAAATGTCTTTTAAATGTTGTAACTGTACCTGCATCCACCACTTCCTCTGGCAGTTCATTCCACGCATGAACCACCCTTTGTGTAAAGAAATTGCCCCCGGTGTCTTCTTTGAATCTTTCCACCCTTACCTTACATTTACGCCCTCTAATTTTCTACTCGCCATACCTGAGGGAAAATACCTTTCCTATTCACCTTGTCTATGCTCCTCATGCTTTTATAAACCTCGATAAGGTCACTTTTCAACCTCCAACTTTCCAGCCTGCCCAGCCTCACCTTAAACTCAAGCCCTCCAGTCCAGCAATACTCTGGTAAATCTTTTTCTGCACTGTTTCCAGCTTGATAATATCCCTCCCATAACAAGGCAACCAGAACAGTATTCAAGAAGAGGCATTCTCACTAATCAAGGAATACATCATAATACATAATAGAATTCACTAAAATTCTAACTGAGACTTGATTCTGCAAATGCTCACTCCCAGTGTGATGCCTTAGCTATGTTATGGACCAGGCCAGACCACCTCAAAACATTTCAATAAAGTAGCCCAGACCCTAACTTTGCTAAACAGGTGTAACACGAACATTCCAGGAGGGTTGCAGCTGTTCAACCCACTTAGTTTTAAATAAAAACAGAATTTATTTACAAGATTCTGAATGAAACACAAACAAAAGCAGCATTCTTGACAGTGTGGAGGAACAGTGGGATCTTGGGGTCCACGAAGATTTGATCCCCCAAAGTTGCCACCCTCAAGTTGATAGAGTGGTTAAGAAGGTGCATGGTGTTTTGGTTTTCATTAACAGGGGAATTGAGTTTTAGAACCACGAGGTTTTGCTGCAGCTGTACAAAACCCAGGTTAGACTATACTTGGAATATTGCGTCCAGTTCTGGTTGCCTCATTATAGGAAGGATGGAGATGCTTTAGTGAGGGTGCAACGGAGATTTACCAAGATGCTGCCTGGATTGGAGGGCATGTCTTATGAAGAGATGTTGAGTGAGTTAGGACTTTTCACACCAGAGACACAAAGGAAGAGAGGTGCCAGGCAGAGAGTTTGCCCCGATACCCATTGATTCCAATTTAGCTAGGGCTCCTAATGCCACTCTCAATGAATCATCCACTCGGCATTCCTGACTGACGATTGCTGTGAAAGCTTCAGCCTTATCTGACATGCTGGGCTGTTCCATCATTGGTGATGGGGATATCTATGGAGACTCTTGCTTAATTGTCCACCACCATTCATGACTGGATATGGCTTAGATCTAATCCTTTGGCTGTGGGATTGATTAGCTCCGTCTATCACTTGTTGCTTATACTGTTTGGCAAGTAGTCCTGTTCAGTGGTTTCACCAGGTTGACACCTCATCTTCAGGGATGCCTGGTGCTGCTCCTGGCATGCCCTCCTGCACTCTCCATTGAACCAGGGTTGATCCCCTGGCGTGATGGTAATGGTTGAGTGAGGGATATGCCGTGCCATGAGGTTACAGATTGTGCTGGAGTACAGTTCTGCTGCTGTTGGTGGCCCACAGTGCCTCATGGATGCCCAGGCTTGAGTTACTAGATCTGTTTGAAGTCTGTCCTATCTAGCACGGTGATAGTGCCACACAACACGATGGAGGGTATTCTCAAAGTGAAGGCAGGACTTTGTCTCCATAAGGACTGTGCAGTGGTTGCTCTTACCGATACTGTCATGGACACATTACTTACAGTGTGGAAACAGGCCCTTCGGCCCAACAAGTCCACATCGACTCTCCGTAGAGCAACGCACCCAGACCCATTCCCCTACACCTAAGACTACGGGCAATTTTAGCATGGCCAATTCACCTAACCTGCACATCTTTGGACTGTGGGAGGAAACCGGAGCACCCGGAGGAAACCCACGCAGACACGGGGAGAATGTGCAAACTCCAGGCAGACAGTTGCCCGAGGTGGGAATTGAACCCAGGTCTCTGGTGCTGTGAGGCAGCAGTGCTAACCGCTGTGCCACCAGATGCACCTGCACCAGCAGATTGGTAAGGATAATGTCAAGTATGTTTTTCTTTCTAGTTGGTTCCCTCACCACATGCTGCAGACCCAGTCTAGCAGCTATGTCCTTTCGGACCTGACTAGCTCAATCAGTAATACTGCTGCCGAGCCCCTCTTGGTCATTGAAGCCCCCCACCCAGAGTACATTTGGTGTCCTTGCCACCCTCAGTGCTTCCTCCAAGTGCTGTTCAAATGCATTTTAAGTGCTCACCCAGACGCTTGTTGTGACAGTATCTGCCTCCATCACTCTCTCAGGCAGCACATTCATAAATTATCATCCTCAAGATGAAGAAATTCGTTCTCAGATCTCCTCTGTTCAATGGAACTGGGGCTGGTTCCTATTGACTAATAGGACCCTGCCATTCAAGGCAGAGTTCTGGGAATGCTAACTCCATTGGTGTAAAATGAAATAAAATGAGAGAGAAATGAATCATCAATTGTTGCTATTTTTTTCTCACACAATAGCCTTTGAAAGCAGGGACTTAAGATAAACAAGATTAATGTCAGCAAGAAGCCGCAACTTCCACACCAACAGCAAACAATTCAGTCACGTCTGTTTTGATTTCTTTTTTATCTCTTAATCCCTATTACAAAAACGTTTCTCTCGAGTGTTCTCTATTAAAGAACCTTTGTCAGGCATTGAACTGCAAACATGGCAATGGATAATAAATAACTCTGATAAGCCACACCGTCACAGAATTGAGTTTAGAGTCATAGAGTCATAGAGATGTACAGCATGGAAACAGACCCTTCAGTCCAACCCTTCCATGCCGACCAGATATCCCAACCCAATCTAGTCCCACCTGCCAGCACCCGGCCCATATCCCTCCAAACCCTTCCTATTCATATACCCATCCAAATGCCTCTTAAATGTTGCAATTGTACCAGCCTCCACCACATCCTCTGGCAGCTCATTCCATACACGTACCACCCTCTGCGTGAAAACGTTGCCCCTTAGGTCTCTTTTATATCTTTCCTCTCTCACCCTAAACCTATGCCCTCTAGTTCTGGACCCCCCGACCCCAGGGGAAAAGCCTCTGTCTATTTATCCTATCCATGCCCCTCATAATTTTGTAAACCTCTATAAGGTGACCCCATCAGCCTCCAACGCTCCAGGAAACACAGCCCCTGCCTGTTCAGCCTCTCCTTATAGCTCAGATCCTCCAACCCTGGCAACATCCTTGTAAATCTTTTCTCAACCCTTTCAAGTTTCACAACATCTTTCCGATAGGAAGGAGACTAGAATTGCATGCAATATTCCAATAGTGGCCTAACCAACAGCCTCAACATGACCCCCAACTCCTGTACTCAATACTCTGACCAATAAAGGAAAGCATACCAAACGCCTTCTTCACTATCCTATCTACCTGTGACTCCACTTTCAAGGAGCTATGAACCTGCACTCCAAGGTCTCTTAGTTCAGCAACACTCCCTAGGACCTTACCATTAAGTGTATAAGTCCTGCTAAGATTTGCTTTCCTAAAATGCAGCACCTCGCATTTATCTGAATTAAACTCCTTCTGCCACTTCTCAGCCCATTGGCCCATCTGGTCTAGATCCTGTTGTAATCTTCGCTGCCCACTACACCTCCAATTTTGGTGTCATCTGCAAACTTACTAACTGTACCTCTTATGTTCATTTATGTAAATGACAAAAAGTAGAGGGCCCAGCACCGATCCTTGTGGCACTCCACTGGTCACAGGCCTCCAGTCTGAAAAACAACCCTCCACCACCACTCTCTGTCTTCTACCTTTGACCCAGTTCTGTATCCAAATGGCATTGGCCACCCCAGTCTAACACTGACACTTGTTGTGGGCAGCACGGTGACACAGTGGTTAGCACTGCTGCCTCACAGCGCCAGAGACCTGGGTTCAATTCCCGCCTCAGGCGACTGACTGTGTGAAGTTTGCACATTCTCCCCGTGTCCGCGTGGGTTTCCTCCCACAGTCCAAAAATGTGCAGGTCAGGTGAATTGGCCATGCTAAATTGCCTGTAGTGTTAGGTGTAGGGGAATGGGTCTGGGTGGGTTGCGCTTGGGCGGGTCGGTGTGGACTTGTTGGGCCGAAGGGCCTGTTTCCACACTGTAAGTAATCTAAAAAATACTTCCACACGGTATGCTACAAGCAGCAAGGGACCTAGCACTGAGCCCCATGATACACCAATGAACACAGGCCTCCAGTCACTAAACAACTTTCAAACAGCACTCTCTGCCTCCTCTCACTTGGCTCATTTTGGGCCCACATTGCTGTGGAACCCATGGGCACTTAGCTTCTTAACCAGTCAGCCATGTGAGACTCTTGCCTCGAATGTACAGACAAAATATTTTTGAATTATCTTCCAATTCACCCCCCAGTGTTTTCTCATGCATTCTCCTAATTTTCTTTAAGTAACCCCCTGCATTTTTTGAGAGGAGAATTAAATGCTAAAGTGGGGATGTTCCGCTTCAATCTTACAGAGCACCCAAGTGAGTGGTGTGACCAGGTCCGGACTGACGTATGCAGCTGTGAATCTCCTTATTTAAGGGAGGATGGAAATTCATTGGAAGTATTTCAGAGGAGGTTTACCACACTGAACCATGGAATAAGCGAGTTGCCTCATGAGACAAGAAAGAACAGTATTGACTGATGTTTAAAACGATGTTTCGGGCATAAGCCCTTCAAGGAGAACTTCTCTAAGGTAGGCATCCTTGGAAGAGGCTTCGCAGTAAGGTTAAAATTAACTAGCCACTTCCTCCTGATGTTTAGAATCATAGAACTTTACAGTAGACAACGGAACGAGGACATACCGCAACCCAAAGGACTAGCCACACTACCATACATCAGGAGCATTTCCGAACTGACAGCCAGACTACAGCGGCCACTAGGACTCATAACAGCACACAAACCAACAGCCACTCTCAGACAACAACTCACCAGAACGAAGGACCCGATACCCAACATGAGCAAAACCAATGTAGTGTACAAAATCCCATGCAAGGACTGCACAAAACACTACATAGGACAAACAGGAAGACAGCTAACGATCCGTATCCATGAACACCAACTAGCCACGAAACGACACGACCAGCTATCCTTAGTAGCCACACACACAGATGACAAGCAACATGAATTCGACTGGGACAACACTACCATTATAGGGCAAGCCAAACAGAGAACAGCCAGGGAATTCCTAGAGGCATGGCACTCATCCACAGACTCTATCAACAAACACATCGACCTGGACCCAATATACCGGCCACTACAGCGGATAGCTGGAATTGACAACCGGAAGCGGCAGGGACAGGCCACTATAAATGCCGGAGGAAACAGCACAGAAGCGCTTCACAGGAGGCTCCCAAGCACTGAGGATGTCACCTAGACAGGGGACGAAACATTTGCAAGACAAATTCCCAGCTCGGCAAACAGAACCACAACAACTTTACAGTATAGAAGGAGGTCATTTGACCCATGGCTCCTGAAAGAGTTACCCAGCTAGTCCCATGCTCCAGCCCTATCTCTGTAGCCCTTTAAATTCATCCCTTTCAAATATAGATCCAGCTCTCTTTTGAAACCTCCTGTGGAATCTGTCTCCACCACTCTCCCAGACAACACATTCCAAATCCTAACATTGCAAATCCAGGGTTTATGCCCAAAACGTCGATTCTCCTGCTCCTTGGATGCTGCCTGACCTGCTGCGCTTTTCCAGCAGCAAATTTTCAGCTCTGATCTCCAGCATCTGCAGTCCTCACTTTCTCCTGTCCACCTTCAGAGGCTTAATTGAAATATATAAGATCCTGATGAGTCTTAACAAGGTGGATATAGGCAAAAGTCTTTCTCTTACTGGAGAATTTAGAACCATGGGGTCAATGTTTAACAGTAAGAAGATGTCCACTTAAGATGGAGAGAAGGACAAATGTATTCTCTTGGGAACTTGAACGGTGGTAGAAGCCTTTGAATATTTTTAAGGCAGAGGTAGGGAGATTGTTGATAAACAAATGGAGTGCAAGTTTTCCAAGGGTAGCCAAGATAATGGAGTATCAGATCAGCCATGGGCTTATTTATTCATGATCTTGTTAAACTGCATTTTTTAAATTCATTCTTCGTGTCACTGGCCAGCATTTACTGCCCATCCCTAATTACCTAGAGGGCAGTTAAAAGTCGACCACATTGCTGTGGGTCTGGGGTCCAGATCAGGTAAGGATGGCAGTTTCCCTCCCTGAAGGACATTAGTGAACCTGATATGGGTTTTTTCCCAACAATTGGCAATTGACCTGTGATCATCATTAGACTCTCAATTCTAGATTTGATTTTTTTTTAAATTGAGTTCAAATTCCACCACTTGTCATGTATAGATTTGTGCCGAGGTCCCCAGGACATTACCTGAGTCCCTGGATGAATGGGCCAGTAATAATACCACTAGGCCATCGCCTAGCAACTTCGAGTGACTTGTGGGTCTGGCCCTCTATCTCTTTTCCCTCCCCATACTCAATTTAGACTCGAAAGTAAACAGTTGGATTGATGTGGATGTTGATGTTGAGACTTAATTACATGTGGTCACCACTCTTCAGTAGAAAAAGCGAGGAATGGCAGGGGGATGTGAATATGGATTAGTACAAGGTAATGCATAATTGAGCCAGGAACATGAAATGTGGACACAGTGAGGAAACATGCCATTAACTAACTTCAGGTGGTAGTTGGCTTTGTGTGTGATCATTGATTATTGGCAGAAAGTTTCCAGTCAAGATAGAGCTGTTGTCAGAAAAACAAATCAAATGACTCTGGGAAATGATGGCAAAACACTACAGAAATGGGAAATAAAACCTGAAGCTGCTGAAAATACTTAGCGGGTCTGGTAGCTTCTGAGGAGAGAGAAACACCGACCTCACTTTACACCCCTCCCCAGAAAGGACACCGGCCTGTCCCAAAGCCACCAGCGGCCTCTCAGAGCGTCACCACGAGCTTGGGCCATCATGGAAATTATAAGCGGAGGACAAGGGCTCATCAATGACCATGGTCCTCATGAGGAGAGATTAGGTGAGTTTGGTACTCTTTGGAACAATGAGAAGTGACCTTATTGAAACATAGGGTCCTCTTAGGGGACTTGACAAGGTGGATGTGAAAAGGTTGTTTCCCTTATGGGAGAGTCTAGGACCAGAAGGCATTATCTCAGAATAAGGAGTCACACATTTAAGACAGAGATAAGGAGGAATTTCTTCTCTCGGTGAGCCATTAGCTTTTTGGAATTCTCTCGTCCAAGGAGCAGTGGAAGCTGGCACATAAAATATAGTCAAAGCTGAGATTAACAGGTTTCTTGATCTACGAGAAGGTGAGAGGTCATGGACGGTCAGGCAGCAAAATGGAGTTGAGGCCCCAATCAAATCAGCCATCATCTGATTGAATGATGAAACAGGCTTGAGGGGCTAAATGGCCTACACCTATTTCTTTTCCTCTTAAGTTCTTTTAAAAAGGTGCATTGACGACAATCACAAGATGGAGTTAACTGTGTCATAGAGCCAAAGAGTCATACAGCTCGGAAACAGACCCTTTGTTCCAACTCGTCCATGCCAACCAGGTTTCCTGAACTGAGTTGGTCCCATTTGTCTGCGTTTGGCCCATATCCCTCTAAACCTTTCTCATCCACGTACCTGTCCAAATGTCTTTTAAATGTTGTAATTGTACCCGCCTCTACCACTTCCTCTGGCAGTTCATTCCATACTTGCACCACCCTCTATATGATAAAGTTGCCTCTGGGAGGGATCCTTTTAAATCTTTCCCCTCTCACCTTAAGCATATGCTCTCTAGTTTTGGGCTACCCCATCCTGAGAAAAAGGCCTTTCTATTCATCTTATCTATGCCCCTCAAAATATTAGCTTCATTGGACAGTCCCTCAGGAATATTCTCTCTAGGTATTGCCATGATGCTTTCCCTGATCATCACTCCCCCAACTCTCTTGCCTCCCCTTCTATCCTTCCTATAGCGTCTATACCCCAGAACCTTGAGCAGCCAGACCTGCCCTCCTTCAGCCATGTTTCTGTAATTGCTATGATGTCCCAGTCCCATGTACTCAACCATGCCCTGAGATCATCTGCCTTACCTATCAGGCCTCTTGCATTGAAATAAATGCAGTTTAATTCAGTTATCTTACCACAATGCAACACCTCACATTTATCTGAATTAAATTCCATCTATTCCTCAAACAGAGGTTTGTCAATGAACATGTAAAGAGGGCATTGTGTCTGTGCTGGGTAGCAGTCAGTAGCTGGCTGTCAGTCAGCTCAGTAGGATCAGCCTGGAGTATTAGATGTTTATATCAAATTTAGCTTGTTACATCAAACAATAATCTCACACACAAATATATGAACACAGTTGCAGGATCAGGTATTTATCATCCTATAATACCCTTGGCTCTCATATAAATGCTATCATGTAGTGATTCATTAACACTTAGGCACTGTTTTTATCTTTGATCTCTACATTCCAGCCAATAAATTGTAATTAAACAAAGATATAGAGAAATTACAGCAGAATTACAACATGGATCAAAAGTAAGTGCACTTAAACTTGCTAATTCCTTCCAACCCTTTTATTACTGCAGTTATATGACCCTCTGACCACTTTACTGCTGTAAAAACCAAACTAATATGTTCCAGACCATCACAGACCGAGCAGTGTGTCTCTCACCACTCTATCTACAGACAGAACCTTCCTTTAGGCTGCTCCTATAATGCAGCGAAAGGGTTGTTTTAACTTGTTGTGTGCTGCTGAGGGCATGTTACTTTGCAGGTACCATAGACTCCCTCAATCCCACAGGCTTTGGAGGTGCCGGTATTGGACTAAGGTGGACAAAGTTAAAAATCACACAACACCAGGTTATGGTGCAACAGGTTTATTTGGAAGCACTAGCTTTTGAGGTGCTCGAGGCAGCTATAACCTGGTGTTGTGTGATTTTTAACTTAATCCCATAGGCAGCAGTTTTCAAAGCTGCAGATGGGACAAACTGAAGGCATGTGAGCTCAGTCTGCAGTGAAGTGCAAACATGGCAGTACCAGGAAACACTGAAACATAGAAAATAGGAGCAAGAGTAGGCCATTCAGCCCTTCAAACCTGCACTGTCATTCAATATGATCATGGCTGATCATCCAACTCAGTCCCCTGTACCTGCTTTCTCCCCATATCCTTTGGTCTTTTTAGCTGTAGGAACTGTATCAAACACGTGGGACTGGGTACATTGATCTTGCAGAGAGCCAACACAGACATAACAGAACAATATGTATCCTTCGGTTCTGTAACCAGTCTGTGACTTCAGGTTAGCCAAATGAAGAGTACAAAAAGTCATACTTATATTTGAATACTGCCTTTATATTCCAAGATGTTTTACAGACAAATAAGTACCGTTTAAGTTGTAGTCACTCTTGTGATTTAGGAAACATTACAACAGTGACTATTTTGCAAACAACAGGCATTTTACAAATTGCTGCAACCAATAGCTGATATTGACTAAGCAATATGTTATAGTGTTTGAGAAATGAATATGGTACAGGACATGGCAGAATAACCCCCCTGAGATATTGCCACATGGCCTTTTACAATCATAGAGTCATACAGCATTGAAACAGACCCATTGGTCCAACTCTTCCATGTCAACCAGGATTCCTAAACTGAATTAGTCCGCCTTGGCCAATATCCTCCTAAACATTTCCTATCCATGTGGCTGTCCAAATGTCTTTTCAATGTTGTAATTTAACCCACCTCTACCACGTCCTCTGGCAGATCATTCAATACATGCACCACTCTCTGTGTGAAAAAGTTACCCCTCAGGTCCCTTTTAAACCTTCCTCCTCTCACCTTAAACCTATGACCTCTAGTTTTGGACTCCCCTATCCTTGGAAAAAGATCTTGGCTATACACCCTAACCAACCATGTACCTCATGGTTTTAGAAACCTCTGTAAGGTCATCCCTAGGCCTCCTAGGCTCAAGTGAAAATAGTCCCAGGCTATCCAGCCTCTCCTTAGAACTCAAACCCTTCAGTTCTGGCAATATCCTGGTTAGTTTTTCTCCATCCTTTGTAGTTTAACAACATTCGTCCTAAAGAAGGGTGACCAGAATTGTAGGCAGTATTGAAAAGTAGCCTCACCAATGTCTTACTGAGATGATGGTCATGATTTGGAGATGCCGGTGTTGGACTGGGGTGTACAAAATTAAAAATCACACAACACCAGGTTATAGTCCAACAGGTTTAATTGAAAGCACACTAGCTTTCGGAGTGACGCTCCTTCATCAGGTGATAGTGGAGAGCTCGATCATAACACAGAATTTATAGCAAAAATTTACAGTGTGACATAACTGAAATTATACATTGAAAAATTGATTTGTCTGTTAAGCCTTTTATCTGTTAGAATACAGTGATAGTTTCATTTCTTTCATGTGTAAATCACAAAACCTTTTTTTTAAAGTTGCATTCTCGGGTTAGCTGTTAACAATGGTGATGGCTAGACAGTATGTTGAAGGTGTTGGCCCCCTGTGTTCTCTGTCTCTGACCTGATGTTTAGATTGATTCTAATCTAAAAAGTGAGATGACAGAGTTTTACATAAATTCATGCAGTTTTTGAGCTCAGAGTTCTACATGAATGTATGCAGTTTTTGAGCAAAGTACAATGTAACCCTACAAGTACAAATTCACCCCACATGTGTGTATGTGGGTCTTTGTCTGTCTGTGTGTGTGTGTCTGTCTGTCTGGGGTAGGGGTTGTGAGTGTGAGAAAGTGTGTGTGTGTGTGTGTATGTGTGTGTGTGTGTAGTGAGTGCAGAGTGTCTTCAGTCTGTGAGTGGGTGCATGTGTGAGTGTGGGAGTGTGTGTGTCTATAAGGGTGTGTATGGGTGTCTGTGTGCACGTCTGTGTGTACCTGTGTCCGTGTGTATGTGAGAGTGTGTGTGTGTAGGAATATCTGTGTGTGTGTGTGTAGTGCAATGGTGGTCACCTGTAATGTGACATGAACCCAAGGTCCCGGTTGAGGCCCTCCCTATGGGTACCGAACTTAGCTATCAGCTTCTGCTCAGCCACTTTGCTCTGCTGCCTGTCCCGAAGTCCACCTTGGAGGATGGTCACCCGAAGGTCCGAGGTCGAATATCCTGGACCACTGAAGTGTTCCCCAACTGGGAGGGAACCCTCCTGTCTGTTGATTGTTGTGCAGTGCCCGTTCATCCGTTGTCGAAACCGTTGCTCAGTTTCCCCAATGTACCATGCCTACCAGCTCAAAAACTGCATGAATTTATGTAAAACTCTGTTATCTCACTTTTTAGATTAGAATCAATCTAAACATCATGGCATAGACAGAGAACACAGGGGGCAAACACCTTCAACATATTGTCTAGCCATCACCATTGTTAACAGCTAACCCGAGAATGCAACTTTAAAAAAAAGGGTTTGTGATTTACACATGAAAGAAATTAAACTATCACTGTATTCTAACAGATAAAAGGCTTAACAGACAAATCAATTTTTCAATGTACCATGTCCTTGCCTGGACAATGTTGGCTGAGTCACATGAGTACCTGCCATGTACAAGATGGGAGATGTCCCCATGCGTAATGGTGGTATCTATGTCCACAATCTGACACATCTTGCAGCGTCCACCATGACAGGGTTGTATGGAGTTGTCCTGAAAGCCGGGCAGTTTGCTATGAACAATGATCTGTTTGAGGTTTGGCGGTTGTTTAAAGGCAAGTAGTGGAGGTGTGAGGAAGGTCTTGGTGAAGTGCTCATCCTCATTGATAATGTGTTGCAGGTCATGAAGAACATGGTGCAATCTTTCAGCTCCTGGGAAGTACTGAACAACGAAGGGTCAGTTGCAGCACGTGTCTGTCTCCTGAGAAGGTCATTACGGTTCCTTGCTGTGGCACGTCAGAACTGGTGGTCGATGAGTTGAGCATCGTACCCCGTTCTTCTGAGGGCATCCTTGAGTACTTCCAGGTGTACTCAGTGCCTTGGCTTAACATCTTATCCAAAAAATGACACCTCTGATAATAACAGCTCTTAATCATTGCACACTGCAATAGTCAGCCGTGATCAATCTCTTGAGCAGGACTTGAATGGGTCACAGAGCATTCTTCATTCAAGCAGCTCTGCATTCTACATGTTGCTGTGGTAAAAACCAAGCCTCACTAATCCTCAAGAATCAGAATGCAGAAAGCTGAACTGGAAAATAAAACAACTATTGACAAGTATTACTTATGAATAAGAATAAGAGTGTTCCACGGATGAAAGTACGAAGCAGGGGGAAAGCTAACTATGGAAATACAAGGCAGGGACTGGAATGTAGATTGGGAGCAGCCATTTGAGGGTAAATCCATACCTGGCATTTGGGAATTTTTTTAAAGGCCAATTGATCAGAGTTCAGGACCAGCATGTTCTTGTGAAAATGAAGGATAAGGATGGCAAGGTTCAGGAACCTTGGAAGACAAAAGAAATTGAGAGCTTAGACAAAAATAAAAAGGAGGCATACATAAGGATTAGGAAACTGAAGACAGACAGAGCTCTCAAAGAATAAAATGACAGCAGGAAAGAACTAAAACCGGGACCATGAAATGCAAACAAGATTAAGGAAAATCCCAAAACATTTTAAACAGATATAAGGAGCAAGAAGGTAGCTCGGGAAAGGGACAGAGAAAGACAAAGAAGGGAATTTATGAGTGGAGCTGGAGGAAGTGGGTGATGTCCTTAACGAATACTTTGCATTGGTATTCACAAAGGAGAAGGACATGGTGGATGTTGAGTCTTGGAAGAGGTATGTTGATATTCTTGAGCATGTCGATATAAAGAAAAGGTAGTGTTGGGTGTTTGAAAAGCATTAAGGTAGACAAGTCCCCAGGACCTGATGGGATCTATCCCAGAATGCTGAGGGAGCCAGGTGAGGCAACTGTTGGGGCCTTGTACAGAATCTTTGTATTCTCTTTAGTCACAGGAGAACTCCCAGAGGACTGAAGAATATCCAACATTGTTCCTTTGTTTAAGAAGGGCAACAGGGATAATCTGGGATATTCGAGGTCGTCAGCTTTATGTCTGTGGTAGGGAAATTATTGAAGAAAGTTCTTGGGGATAGGAGTTAGTCACATTTGGAAAAATGTGAATTTATTAGTGATAGGCAGCAGGAATTTGTGCAGGGAAGGTCACTTCCTCACAAACTTGATTGAGTTTTTGAGGAGGTGATGAAGATGATTGATGAGGACAGGATGGTAGATGTTGTCGATATGAACTTTAGTAAGGCCTTTGAGAAGGTCTATCATGGCCGGCTGATACAGAAAGTGAACAGGATCTGTGGTGAGCTGGTAAGATAGATATAGAACTGACTTTGTCATAGAAGACAGAGAGTAGGAGTAAAATGTTATTTTTCAGGTTGGAGATCTGTGACCAGTGGTGTTCCACAGGAATCAGTGCTGGGACCCTTGTTGTCTGCAATATATATAAATGATTTGGAGGAGAACGTAGGTGGCCTGATTAGTAAGTTTGCTGATGACACAAAGAATGCAGGAGTTGCAGATAGTGAGGACGATTGCCAGAGGATACAGCAGGATATAGATAAACTGGACACTTGGGTGGAGAAATGGCAGATGGAATTTATTTCAGACAAATGCGAGATTGTGCATTTTGGGAGATCTAATCCAGGAGGGAAATTTCCAGTAAATGGCAGATTCCTTAAAAGTGTTAACAGACAGAGGGATCTAGGCATACAGGTCCTGAAATTGGATAAGAAACACAAATGGATGAGGTGGTCAAGAAGACGTATGGAATGCTTACCTTCATAAATTTGTGGTATAGAGTATAAATATTGGCAAGCCATATTACAGCTGTATAGTACTTTAGTTAGGCTACGTTTGGGATATTGTGTATAGTTGTTTGCCACCCTACCAAAAATGTGGAGGCGTTGGAGAGGATACAGAAAAGATTTGGCAAGATGTTGCCTGGTTCGGAGGGTATTAGCTACTAGGGGAGATTGGCCTTGGTTTGTTTTCATTTGAATGTCAAAAGATGAGGGGTGACCTGATCGAAATGTACAAAATTATGAGAGGCATGGGTAGATGGATAGTCAGAGTCTTTTTCCCAGGGTAGAAATGTCATTAACTAGGGGACATAGGTTTAAGGTGAAAGAGACTAAGTTTAAAGGAGATGTGACAGACAGGTTTATTTGCACAGAGGGTGGTAAGTGCCTGGAATGGGCTGCCAGAGGAGGTGATGGAGGGGGACACAATAGCAACGTTTATGAGGCATCTTGGCAGATACATGAATGGGCAGGGAATAGAGGGATATGGATAGCATGGAGGCAGAAGGTTTTTAGTTTGGAAAGACATCGTGTTGGCATAGGCTTGGTGAGCAGAACAGCCTGTTTCTGTGCTATCCTGTTCTTCGATCTTTAAGAACCTGTCCACCCTCAGGAAACAAACTTCCTCCAGAGTCTGTACTTGAAATTTTGTTGATCTGTCTGAGGGAAATGATTGAAGATCTCTGAAAGAGATAGCAATGACAGCATGAGAATAAATCTTCTCTTATTCATTTTTGTGAAATATGGGCATTGCTGACTGGGCACATCATTTATTACCTGTCCCTAGTTGCCCCTTGAGAAGGTGGGGGTGAGCTGCCTTCTTGAACCACTGCCGCATGTTGACCCACAATGCCCTTAGGAAGGAAATTCCAGGGTTTTGACCCAGCGACAGTGAAGGAACAGCAATATATTTCCAAGTCAGGATGGTGAATGGCTTGGAGGGGAACTTGAAGGTGGTGGTGTTCCCATATATCTGCTACCCTTGTCTTTCTAGATGGAAATGGTCATAGGTTTAGAAGATACTGTCTGAGGATCTTTGGTGAATTTCTTTGGCAAATTTTAACCATCAACTTGTTAGGACCTGGAGTGCACTGGCTGAGTGTTCAGAGGAAACAGGTTCAATTGTGGTTTTCCACATAGACAAGAGAATGAGATGAAAGGAGATGGAAGTTTGATGACTAGTATGGACACACACAAGGGGCCAAAGGACCTCTTTTCACTCGGTAATGACATTAGGAGAGATGGATCGGCTTTGGACTATATTTGCTGGAGTTTATAAGAATGGGAGGAATCTGATAAAAAATATAAAATGCTAACAGGAGTTTTTTAAAAATGTATTCATTTATGAGATATGGGCATCACTGGCTGGGTCAGCATTTATTGCCCGTCCCTAGTTGCCCCTTCAGAAGATGGGGGCGAGTTGCCTTCTTGAACCGCTGCAGTCCACCTGCTGTGGGTTGACCCACAATGCCCTTAGGGAGGGAATTCCAGGATTTGACCCAATGACTGCGGATGAATGGTGGTATACTTCCAAATCAGGATGGCGAGTGGCTTGGAGGGGAACTTGTAGACGGTGGTGTTCCCATGTACCTGCTGCCCTTGCCCTTCTAGGTGGAAGTGGTCGTGGGTTTGGAAGGTGCAGTCTGAGGATCTTTGATTAACTTCTACAGCGCATCTTGTACACTCAGTGTTGGTGGTGGAGGGAGCAGATGTTTGTGGATGTGATGCCAATCAAGTGGGCTGCTTTGTCCTGGATGGTGTCAAACGTCTTGAGTGTTGTTGGAGCTGCACCCATCCAGGCAAATGGGGAGTATTCCATCACCCTCCTGACTTGTACCTTGTAGATGGTGGACAGGCTTTGGGGAGTCAGGAGGTGAGCTGCTTGCCACAGTATTCCTAGCCTCTGACTACTCTTGTAGCCACTGTGTTCATGTGGTGAGTCCACTTGAGTTTCTGGTCAGTGGTGCTCCCCATTCATGTATATAGATAGGGAATCAGTGATGGTAACTCTGTGGTGATATACAGGATAAATGTATGTCGGGTGTTCTAATGAGCGGGAGTCCAGAATCAGTGGCCACAGTCTAGGATACAGGTTAGGCTATTTAGGACTGTGATGAGGAGAAATGTCTTTATCCAGAGACTGGGTAGCCTGTGGAATTACCTGCCACAGAAAGGGGTTAAGGCCAAAGCATTGAATGTTTTCATAAATGAGTTAGATATCATTCTCCAGGCTGAAGGGTTGGAAGGATATGAGGAGAAACCAGCAACAGGGGACTAAATTGAAAGATCAGGTGTGATCATACTGAATGGCAGAACAGTTTCAAAGAATTGAATGGTCTACTCTTGCTTCTATTCTCTCTGTTTCTGTGCAAAAACTGCATGATTCTATGGCTTGATTATCAGAAGAGGAAATATTTTCAAAGGAAGTGGGGAGGCAGGAGAATGCAACGAGACACACTGTTCTTGCAGAGATATTGATGGAGAGAATTGTACCCTTGAGTGCTGTAAGCACACTGTGATTCTAACTCAGTCAAATGAATCTGTTTAGCCATCAAACACATTCCTAGCTGAGCCATCCTTGTCATCTCATTTAGATGTACTTAAAGGCTCACCCTCTTTGCTCATATCCTCTAGATGGAACAAAAGCCGCATTGATCTCATTTTCATTACTGCTGTGAAAGAACTCAGAGACACTGAGCCCATTTAATTGCTCCACTCTTAGCAACATCAGACAAAGGACACAGCTCTCTCACCAAAATAGAACCGCATTCGATGGGCCAATTCCAGGAAACGGTTCTTCTCGTCTTCAAGGGGAAGTGCAGTATTTCGGTGTTCTTTTTGCAGTGTTTCCTGACACCTCTCCTTGTTGCTTGTCCAAATGTCATGGACCTTATTCCTGATAGACTGGAGGGGGACACTCTGTACTGTGACACACCAGCTGTGCACCACACTGCAGAGAATCTGAGGCTTCCCAGATTCTGAATAAGAGTCATCTTGGTCAAGTTCCTTGGTAGATTCCCTACAGTGTGGAAACGGCCATTTGACCCAACAAGTGCACACCAATCCTCTGTAGGGTAACCCACCCAGACCCATTCCCCTAGCCTATATTTACCTGATGAAGAGCTTATGCTCAAAATGTCAATTCTCCTGCTCCTTGGATGCTGCCTGACCTGCTGTGCTTTTCCAGCACACACGCTGGACTGTCATCTCCAGCATCTGCAGTTCTCACTTTCTCCCTGTATTTACCCTGACTCGTGCACCTAACCTACACATCCCTGAACACTATGGGCAATTTAGCACAGCCAATTCACCTAACCTGCACATCTTTGGATTGTGGGAGGGAACTAGAGCACCTGGAGGAAACCCACACAGACACGGGGAGAATACGCAAATTCCACACAGTCGCCCAAAGCTGGAATCAAACCCAGGTCCCTAGCGTTGTGAGGCAACAGTGCTAACCACTGAGCCACCGTGCGACTCCATCACTATGGTGTTTCTCTCTGCTGGTTTCTCTCTCCCTGAAACTCATCTCATTGACTACCCGCCATGACCCATGAGCCACTCCTTTCATTCTCTCACCAGCTCGATTCGCTAGCTCACCGCACCCAGAAGCACTGGCCTCGTGGTATTATTGCTAGATTATTAATTCAGTGGGCCTGGTAATATCCTGAGGACCAGGAAAATCCCAGCTGATTCACTGATGTCCTCAGGGAAGGAAACTGCCAACCTTACCTGGTCTGGCCGGCACATGACTGTGGACCCGTAGCAATGTGGGCGGCATAGTGAGTCAGTGGTTAGCACTGCTGTCTCGTAGCACCAGGGACCAGGGTTTGATTCCACCCTTGGGTGACTGTGTGGAATTTGCATGTTCTCCCCGTGTCTGCATTGATTTACATCAAATGCTCCAGTTCCTTCCCACAGTCCAAAGATGTGCAGGTTAGATGGATTGGCCATGCTAAATTGTGTCCAGGGATATGTAGGTTTCATTGATTAGCCATAGGAAGTGCAGGGCTACAAGTGTGGGTCTGGGTGGGGTGCTCTTCAGAGGTTCAGTGTGGGTTGAATGGTCTACTTCCATACTGTAGGGATTCTAAGACTCTTAACTGCCCTCTGGGCAATTAGGGATGGGTAATAGATGCTGGTCTAACCAGCAATTCCCACATCCAGTGAGTAAACAAAACAAAAACTCACCATTGATGAGATATCTGACCAGAAAGATGTGGAAGATTTAGAGAGGATACTGAAATGGTTCAACAGGATGTTGCCTGGATTGGAGGGTTTTAGCTGTGAGGAGAGATTGGACAAATTTGGTTTATTTTCTCTTGAATGTCAAATGATAAGGAGCAACCTGATTGAAGTTTACAAAACTATGAGAGGCATGGATAGAATGGATAGTTAGTGCTGAAATGTCAATTATTGCATGGCATAAGTTTAAAAAGAATAGGGATAAGATTAAAGGAGGTGTGCAAGGCAGGTTTTTTTTCACAGAGGGTGGTAAGTGCCTGGAATGTGCTGCCAGAGGAGGTGGTGGAGGTGGATAGAATAGCAACGTTTAAGAGGCACCTTAACAGATACATGAATTGGCAGGGAATACAGGGATACAGACTGCGTAAAGACAAAGTTTAGAAATACATTATGGGTCAGTGCAGGCTTAGTGGGCTGAACGGCCTGATCCTATGGTGAGTCTAGATTAGAGTGGTGCTGGAAAAGCACAGCAGGTCAGGCAGCATCCGAGGAGCAGGAAAATCGACGTTTCGGGAAAGGGACCAATGTCCTGGGTGGAAGGTTTGCCCGAGTTGTTCAGGAGGGTTTAAATTAGTATGGCAGGGGGGTGGGAACCTGAGCTATATACCGGTGATGAGAGTTGATGGAGATGAGGCAATAGCAAGAGGTAGCGCAGCCTGTGGGAAGGAATTTCCTGGGAAAGAACCAAGAGATCAGTTAAATTGTGTTTGCTTTAATGCAAAGAGTATCAGGAATAAAAGTGATGAGCTTAGAGCATGGATCAGTACCTGGTGCTATGATGTTGTGCCCATAACAGAGACGTGGGTTTCTCAGGGGCAGGAATGGTTGCTGGATGTTCCAGGGTTTAGAACATTTAAAAAGAATCGGGAGGGGGCATAAAAAAAGAGGAGGGGGTGTAGCACTGCTAATGAGAGAGGGTATCACAGCTACAGAAGTTACCATTGTCGAGGAGGGTCTGCCTACTGAGTCAGTATGGGTGGAAATTAGGAACAGTAAGGGAGCAGTCACCTCACTAGGGGTTTACTACAGGCCCCCCAATAGCAGCAGGGAGATTGAAGAAAGCATAGGTTGGCAGATTTTGGAAAAGTGTGAATGTAGTAGGGTTATTGTAATGGGTGACTTTAACTTTCCCAATATTGATTGGAACCTCCTTCGAGCAGATGGTTTGGAAGGAGCTGTTTTTGTAAGGTGTGTTCGGGAGGGTTTCCTAACTCAGTACATTGACAGGCCGACGAGGGGAGAGGCCATTTTGGATTTGGTGCCGGGGCAGGTGTCAGATCTTGCGGTAGGAGAGCATTTTGGTGATAGTGACCACAACTGCCTCACATTCCACATAGCTATGGAGATGGAGAGAAGCAGGCACAATGGGAGGATATTTAATTGGGGAAAGGGAAACTATGATACTATCAGACGTGCATGGACTGTGAGCAATTGTTCCATGGAAAGGGCACTATAGACATGTGGAGACTGTTTAAGGAACAGTTGTTGCGAGTGATGCATAAATGTGTTCCTCTGAGACAGGCACGAAGGGGTAAGATAAAGGAACCTTGGATGACGAGAGCAGAGGAGCTTCTCGTCAAAAGGAAAAAGGTAGCTTACGTAAGGTGGAGGAAGCAAGGTTTTTGCTCAGCTCTAGAGGATTACAGGCAGGTGAGGAAGGAGCTCAAAATGGTCTGAGGAGAGCCAGGAGGGGGCATGAAAAAGGCTTGGCAGGAAGGATTAGGGAGAATCCAAAGGCATTTTACACGTATGTGAGGAATAAGAGAATGATCAAAGAAAGAGTAGGGCCGATCAGGAATAGCACAGGGAACTTATGTATAGAGTCTGAGGAGATAGGGGAAGCCCTAAATGAGTTTTTTGCTTCTGTCTTTACGAAAGAAAAGGACCTTGTAGTGAATGAAACCATTGAGGAGCAGGTAAGCATGCTGGAACAGATAGAGATTGAGGAAGCTGATGTGTTGAAAGGTTTGACAAACATTAAGATTGACAAGTCGCCAGGGCCAGACCAGATTTGTCCTCGGCTACTTTGGGAATCGAGAAATGTGATTGCTTTGCCACTTACAAAGATCATTGCATCCTCGCTCTCCACCGGAGTTTACCTGAGGACTGGAGGGAGGCAAATGTAATTCCTCTCCTCAAGAAAGGAAATAGGGAAATCCCCGGCAATTACAGACCAGTCAGTCTCATGTCTGTCGTCTGCAAGGTGTTAGAAAGGATTCTGAGGGATAGGATTTATGACCATCTGGAAGAGCATGGCTTGATTAAAGGCAGTCAGCATGGCTTTGTGAGGGGCAGGTCATGCCTCGCAAATCTTATTGAGTTCTTTGAGGATGTTACTTGACAAGTTAATGAGGGATGAGCTGTGGATGTTGTGTATATGGACTTCAGTAAGGCATTTGATAAGGTTCTCCATGGTAGGCTTGTTCAGAAGGTCAGGAGGAATGGGATACAGGGAAATTTAGCTGTCTGGATACAGAATTGGCTGGTTGACAGAAGACAGCAAGTGGTAGTGGAAGGAAAGTATTCTGCCTGGAATTCAGTGGTGAGTTGTATTCCACAAGGCTCTGTTCTTGGGCCTCTACTCTGTGTAATTTTTATTAATGACTTGGATTGAGGAGATTGAAGGATGGGTTAGCAAATTTGCAGACGACACAAAGGTCGGAGGTGTCGTTGACAGTATAGAGGACTGTAGTAGGCTGCAGCGTGACATTGACAGGATGCAGAGATGGGCTGAGAGGTGGCAGATGGAGTTCAACCTGGATAATTGCGAGGTGATGCATTTTGGAAGGTCGAACTTGAAAGTTGAGTACAGGATTAAAGACAGGATTCTTGGCAGTGTGGAGGGACAGCAGGATCTTGGTGTGCAGGTACATAGATCCCTTAAAATTGCCACCCAGATGGACAGGGTTGTTAAGAAAGCATGTGGTGTTTTGGCTTTCATTAACCGGGGGATTGAGTTTAAGAGCCGTGAGATCTTGTTGCAGCTCTATAAAACTTTGGTTAGACCGCATTTGGAATACTGCGCCCAGTTCTGGTCGCCCTATTATAGGAAAGATGTGGATGTTTTGGAGAGGGTTCAGAGGAGGTTTACCAGGATGCTGCCTGGAATGGAGGGCTTAACTTACGAAGAGACGTTGACTGAGCTCGGACTTTTTTCATTGGAAAAGGAAGAGAGGGGACCTAATTGAGGTGTACAAGATAATGAGAGGCATAGATAGAGTTGATAGCCAGAAACTTTTCCCCAGGGCAGAAATTGTTTACACGGTGGGGGGGGGGTGGGTCATAGTTTTAAGCTGTTTGACGGAAAGTATAGAGGGGATGTCAGAGGTGGGTTCTTTACGCAGAGAGTTGTGAGAGCAAGGAATGCGTTGCCAGCAGCAGTTGTGGAAGCAAGGTCATTGGGGATATTTAAGAGACTGCTGGACATGCATATGGTCACAGAAATTTGAGAGTTCATACATTAGGTTTACCTTACATGAGGATCAATGGTCGGCACAACATCGTGGGCTGAAGGGCCTGCTCTGTGCTGTACTGTTCTATGTTCTATGTTATATCAGGAATAGAGCTTACAATGGGTAAATGGGGGTGGGGATGAAGGTAATAGGTCAGAGAGGAGGGTGGAGTGGATAGGTGCAAAGGAAGAAAGCAGGTAGGACAGGTTATGAGGGCGGTGCCAAGCTGGAAGGCTGGAGCTGGGATGAAGTGAGGGAAGGGGAAATGAGGAAACTGGTGAAATCCACATTGATGCCATGGAGTTGAAGTGTTCCGAGGTGGAAGATGAGGCGTTCTTCCTCCAGGTGTCGGGTGGTGAGGGAGCAACGGTGGAGAAGGCCCAGGACCTCCATGTCCTCAGCAGAGTGGGAGGGGGAGCTGAAATGTTGGGCCCCAGGGCAGTGGGGTTGATTGGTGCGGGTGTCCCAGAGATGTTCCCTAAAGCGCTCTGCTGGGACGTGTCCAGTCTCCCCAGTGTAGAGGAGACGGCACCGGGAGCAACGAATATAATAAATGATATTGGTGGATATGCAGGTGAAACTTTGATAGATGTGGAAGGCTCCTTTGGGGTCTTGGATGGAGGTGAGGGAGGAGGTGTGGGCGTAGGTTTTACAATTTCTGCGGTAGCATGGGAAAGTGCCAGGACGGGAGCGTGGGTTGTTGGGGGACGTGGACCTGACCAGGTAGTCACGGAGGGAACGGTCTTTGCGGAAAGTGGAAATGGGTGGGGAGGGAAATATATTGCTGATGGTGGGGTCTGTTTGGAGATGGCAGAAATGTCGTCGGATGTTGTGGTTTAAGTGAAGGTTGGTAGGGTGGAAGGTGAGCACCAGGGGGGTTCTGTCCTTGTTACAGCTGGAGGGGTGGGTTTTGAGGGCCGAGGGGTGGGATGTGGATGAGATGCATTTGAGGGCATCTTTAACCATGTGGGAAGGGAAATTGCGGTCTCTAAAGAAGGAGGCCATCTGGTGTGTGAACTGTCCTTCGTTCTTTGGGATAAACTGGGATTTTAAAAGGCCAACAAACTGTAGATGTTGGTTATCTGATACAAAAACAGGATTGCTGAAAAAACTCAGCAGGTCTGGCAGGATCTGGAGAGAGAAAGCAGGGTGAAACTTCTTCAGAACTAATTTTAGCTTGGAAAATGGTAGCTGAGTATATATTGGTATATAATTGTTATATGTGCTAATAATGGGGTGGAGGGAGGGGAATGATTAAATGGTAAATGGAGAGGGCATCCACAGAGACAGAACTGTAGTCGGGAAGACCAAGGAATGGGTAAAGATCAGCCTAGGAGAATCAACAGACGCTAATGGGGACCATTAGTGACTTACAATGGGATTGCTGTGGTAACAGCCCATGTGATAATAAGACCTGGTGTGTGGGGTTGGGGTAAGGACTTGGGGGAAGATGGTCAGGTCCTAACGTTATTGAACTTGATATTGAGTTCTAAAGGCTGCGGGGTTCCCATGGGGAAAATGAGATGCTATTTTTCCAGCTTGTGCTGAGCTTCACTGGAGCACTGCAGCAAGCCTGAGACAGAGACATTGGACAGGGAACAGGGTCATGTGTTAAAGCGGCAGGCAACTGGAAGCTCAGGGTCATTTTTGCAAACAAAACATTTTTGCTGCTTCACCTGGAAGGTGTGTTTGGGGGTCTTGGAGTTTGGGGTCTATAATTGCAGGGGAAGATGCTGTAGGGGTGTGGTGGGTGGGGGAGAGGTGTTGAGAGTGGAGGAGAGGTGTCCCAGAGGGTGCAGTCCCTGCAGAAGGCTGACAAAGGGAGGGGAGGGGAATATGTGTCCGGTGGTGGCATCTCACTGGAGGTGGTGAAAATGGCAGCTGATGATCCTTTGAATGTTGGTGCTGGTGGGATGGTAGGTTTGGACAAGGGGGTTCCTATCGCTGTTGTGGGAGGGAAGAGATGGGGTGAGAGTGGAAATGCTGGAAATGGGTCGACTCAACAGGTCTGTGGGACCTGTCAACAATGGTGCTGGGGAATCCTCGGTCGAAGCAGAAGATGGACATTTCAAGGCTCTCCTTGTGGAGAGTAGCATTATCAGAATAGACGTGATGGAGGAACTGGGAGAATGGAATAGAATCTTTATAAGAAGCACGGTGTGAGGATGGCTGGTGGCTGTAGGAGTCGGTGGGTTTGTAGTGGATATTGATGACCAGCCTATACCCAGAAACGGAAAGAGAGATTTCGAGGAAGGGAAGGAACAAGCCAGAAATGGACCAGGTGAAGGTGAGAGTAGGGTAGAAATTGGAAACAAAATTGATAAAGTTTTCCAATTTTGGACAAGAGAGGAAAGCAGCAACAATGATATCATCGATGTACCGGGGGCCAGAATAGGACTGGTACAAGGCAAGTTCCACATACCCCACAAGGGGGCAGGCAGAATTGGGACCCTTGCTATGGCCACCCCTCTGACCTGAAGAAAATGAGAAGTTATTCAGAGTGAGGATAGCTCGGCCAGGCGAAGGAGGCTGGCGGTGGGTGGGGACGGTTCTGTCCTTTGTCCCAGGAAGAAGCGGAGAGCCCTGAGACCATCCTGGTGCGGGATGGACACGTAAAGGGATTACATATCCATGGGAAAGAGGAGACAGCTGGAGCCCGCAAACTGAAACTGACATAAAGCATCAGAGGAATCGTGGACAGGACAAGGCAAGAAATAATTGAGTTGAAATGTCAAGAGATGAGTTTTTTTTAGATTACTTACAGTGTGGAAACAGGCCCTTCGGCCCAACAAGTCCACACTGCCCCGCCGAAGCGCAACCCACCCATACCCCTACATCTACCCCTTACCTAACACTACGGGCAATTTTAGCATGGCCAATTCACCTCACCTGCACATCTTTGTTTTGTTTATAGAATCCCTACAGTATGGAAACAGGCAGAAACAATGGGTCTCCCTGGACAGTCTTATTCGTGGATTTTGGGAAGGTGTTGGAAGCGAGCTGTATGGGGCTGGTGGACCAAGAGTTTGGAGGCAGTGAAAGGGGAAGAGATCACCGGATAAAATGAGATTAGTGATTGTTAGGGATCTGAAATATTAACTCTGCTTCCTCTCCACAAAAGATACCAGACCTGCTGAGTCTTTGCAGCAATTTCTATCTTTATTTAAAAATGATGTGCATCGAGTCAAGTGTTGGCAGTCTGGAGCTACCCTAGACAGCTCCAACATTCATACCCTGGAGATGGCAGACAGAGGGCAATTTGTGCCCCACTTTGAGGGCAGGGACCTGGAGGTCCTGGTGAATGGGATGATGAAGATGAGGGCATTCTTGCCCAGTGGTGCCGCATAAAGGTCAATAACATCTCCCCTCCCCCAGAATAAGTGCCACATTCTTCCCCCTGCCATCTCACTCTATCTCCGCTACTGACTCAACTCTCACCAAGGCTCATGTTTCCCCACTTTCACTGTACCCTGAACATCTTCCACACTAGCTCTCATCCACCCACACCCACCACTGTTCCTGCATGCCCTCTGTGCTGCCTACACCTCCTCACCTTTATCCCAAATCTACATGAGCGCCAACAACAGCAACAGCCATTTTCACCTCATTTTATCCCTCCCCTTCTCTCAGCTCCAGGATAGCTCTGCAGGAGTTCCTCAGGTAGTGTTCTAGGCCCAACCAATTTCAGCTGCTTCATTAATGACCTTCCCTCCATCATAAAGTGGGGAAGTTTGCCGATGATTACACATTGCTCAGCACCATTCATGACTCCTCAGACACTGAAGCAGTTCATGATCAAATGGAACAAGATCCAGACAATATCCAGGCTTGGGCTGACAAGTGGCAAGTAATATTCACACCATACAAATGCCAAGCTATGACCATCGCCAATAAGCGACAATCTAACCACCACTGCTTGACATTCAAAGGTGTTACTGTCACAGAATCCCCACTATCAACATCCTGGGGTTTATCATTGACCAGAAACTCAACTGGACTCGCCACATAAACACAGTGACTATAAGAGCAAGTCAGAGGCTAAGAAATACTACAGCAAATAACTCCCCTCCTGACTCCCCAAAGCCTGTCCACCATCTACAAGGCACAAGTCAAGAGTGTGATGGAATACTCCCCACTTGCCTGGATGGGTGCAGCTCCAACAACACTCAAGAAACTTGACACCATCCAGGACAAAGCAGCACCCGCTTGATTGGCACCACATCCACAAACATCCACTCTCTCCACCACTGACTCAGTAGTAGCAATATGTGCTATGCACAAGATGCACTGCAAACATTCACCAAAGACCCTTAAGACAGCACCTTCCAAATCCACAACCACTTCCATCTAGAAGGACAAGGGCAACAGATAAGTGGGAACACTGCCATCTGCAAGTTCCCAACCAGACCACTCATCATCCCAACTTGGAAAAATATCACCGTTCCTTCACTGTTTCTAGTCAAAATCCTGGAAAAACTGTCCCGAATGGCATTCTGGGTCAATCTACAGCACATGGACTGCAGCAGTTCAAGAAGGCAGCTCACCATCACCTTCTCAAGGACAACTAGGGACAGGGAATAAACGCTGACCCTGCCACATCCCATGAATGTATTTTTTAAAATTATTGAACTGATCTTCCCTCGCATCTGTAGCTGCAGAAAGGTTTCAAACGGTATAGTCTCTTCCTTCCATTTCAGATGAAAGGTCAATGATCAGAAAATTTCACCCTGTTTCGTTCTGCATAACTGTCGTCTGGCCTAAATTTCCAGAACTTTCCATGCTAATTTCAGGTTTCAAGTATTCTTCCTAATTTTGCTGTTATTAAGTGCATCGACTTGTTGGTGACAGATGTTCTGCTGAAGCTGGAGTTTGACTTGAAGTGAATGGAAGGATTTACTGGCTCTGTATTCTAAAGATTCTGTTAAGGCCTTTAAAGATGCTTTGTTATGTCAAACCCCAGCTACATTTCCTCCCTCCAAAAAGTTATCTCACCCCCGGCAGCCGTTTACATCAATTGGGAAATGTACTGACGAGGAAAGAAATCTTTGAATCTTCCTTTAATTAACATTTCCCTGGACAGATGGCCTATTACATATTCATAACAGACAACTCGTTTCAATGTCAACACCACTGTTTATGGGCCAGTCTAGCAACTTGTTTTGCAGTCTTTACACCATACCGAGCAAGGGAAAAACACTTTGGAGAAGACATTTTACAATGAACAAGTCCACAATAATAATGGATAGTCCTTTCAGAGAACAGTGATTTAACTCATCACCTCAAGCAAGCAGAGTCATATTCAAGATCCAGTCCATGGTTAGGTTGGGAGGAATAGCTGCATTTCAGCTAATTTTTCCTAAAGTTTGACTGGTTTCTTCACCTCATGTCTGGGTCTCTTGTCGACTCATTGATTGTTCGTGATGTATTTGTTTACTTTTTACTCATAGGACGTGGGCATCGTTGGCTGGTCCAGCAATTACTGCCTGTCCCTAGTTGCCCCCTTAAGAAAGTTGGGGTGAGCTGCCTTCTTGAACTGCTGCAGTCCACCTGCTGTGGGTTGACCCCCAATGCCCTTAGGGAGGGAATTCCGGGATTTTGATCCAGCAACAGTGAAGGTACGGTGATATATTTCAGTTTGATTTGATTTGATTTATTGTAGTGACATGTATCTAAGTACAGTGGAAAGTTCTATTTTGTAAGCAGTACAGGCAGATCATTAGCAAAAAAGGACATACAGATCATTGAGTGCTTAGACAGAGCAAAGCTTACAGGTTACAGTTTCCCAGGAAGTGCATAAAGCAGGATCAACATTATTTGAAATTAGAGAGGTCAATTCAGCAGTCTAATAACAGCAGAGGAGAAGCTGTTCTGGAACCTGTTGGTGCGTGTGTTCAAGCTATTGCATCTTCTGCCTGACAGAAAAGTAGGAAAACATTACTGGGGTCAGTGGGATCTTTGATGATTTCCAAGTCAGGAAGGTGAGTGGCTTGGAAGGAAATTGGCAGATGATGGTGTCTGAGGAACTTTGCTGAACTTGTGTGCAGTGTATCTTATAGACGACACACAACTGCTACTGTGCATGAGTGGTAGAGGGAGTGGATGTTTGTGGATGTGGTGCCAATCAAGCGGGCTGCTTTATCCTGGATGACATCAAACTTTTTGAGTGTTGTTAGAGCTGCACCCATCCAGGCAAGTGGGGAGTATTCCATCACACTCCTGACTTGTGCCTTGCAGATGGTTGACAGGCTTTGGGAAGGCAGGAGGTGAGTGAATTACAGCAGCGTTCTTAGCCTTTGAACTACTCTTGTAGCCATCATATTTGTTTGGTGACTCCAGTTGAGTTTCTGGTCAAGGTAACTGCAGGATATTGGTAATGGGGGATTCAATGATGGTAATGTCATCGAATGCCAAGAGACGATGGTTATAGATTGCCTCTTATTGGAGATGGTCATAGCCTGGCAGTTGTGTGATATGAATGTTACTTGACAGTTTTCAGCCCAACCCTGAATATTGTCCAGATATTTATAGAGGCATAAAGTCATACAGAATGGAAACAGACCCTTCAGTCCAACTAGTCCACGCTGACCAAGTCCCACCTGCCTGCATTTGGCCCATACCCCTCCAAACCCTTCCTATTCATGTACTTATCCAAATATTTTTTAAACATTGTAACTGTACTTGCATCCACTATTTTCTCTGGCAGTTCATTCCACACAAGAACCACTCTCTATGTAAAATTTTGCCACTCATGTGCTTCTTAAATCTTTCTCCTCTCAGCTTAAAAAATGCCCCCGTGCTTTGAAAACCATAGGGAAAAGATCCTTGTCATTCACCTTATCCAGACCCCTCATGATTTTATAAGCCTCTATATGGTCACCCCTCAGCCTCCTAGCTTCCCAGTAAGAAATGTTCCTGCCTATCCAGCCTTCTTTTATAACTGAAACCTTCCATTCCCAGCAACATCCTGACCAATCTTTTCTGAATCCTCTCCAGTTTAATAACATCCTTTTTGTAACATGGCAACCAGATCTGTGCACTGTATTCCAGAAAAGGAGTTACAGAACAGCATTTGAAAATGAACTGCATCAATATCTGAGGAGTTGCAAATGGTGCTGAATACTGTCCAATCATTGGTGAACATCTCCACTTCTGATCTTATTTTGGAGGGAATGTCTTTGATGTAGCTGTTGGATCTCGAATCAAATCTACTATTGCTGAAAGAAAACATAGTTGCACCTTTTCATCTTTCACTCATCAGGACAAGGGCAAGATTGCCAAATTTTACATGATCATCACTAACGATCCAATGGAATGGCTGTGATGATTTCAACTAGACATTTCTGCCGAGGTTCCCTCTAATTTTGTTTTTCTTCTATGCAGACCTCTGTGTTCAGCGTGAGGCAGTGATTCCAAATCCGGTAATCAATCCTGGGAATGGGATTTCCACGCACAGATCTTCAGAATGGGTTGTGCAGCGTAGAGGGATAATTGGTTCTTGTGTTTGTCCTGATGAGTACAAAAGAAAGATGCAGGTTGGCTCAGTGGTTAGCTCTGCTGCCTCACAGCGTAGGGTTTTGATTCCACCCTTCGGTGACTGTCTATGTGTAGTTTGCGCATTTCCCCTTTGCTCTCCTCCGGGTGCTCTGGTTTCGTCCCACAATCCAAAGATGTGCAGGTTTGATGGATTGGCCATGGGAAATACAGGGTTATAGGAATAGGTTAAAGGGATGCGTCTGGGTGGGATGCTCTACCAGACATTAGTGTGGACTGGATGGGCCCAAGGGTCTGTTTTCACACTGTAAGGATTCTATGATTCTGTAGCATGTCACTCCTTTCGACTATTCGAACATTGATATACCCAGGGGTAACTGCTATGTGCAAACCTTATAGATTACTATCTATCTCTTTGGTCCAGGAAATGTGAATCTTTCAAAGTATTAACCAGTCTATCATGAACAGTTTCAGCAAGAAACATCTCCAATCTGGTGGATAAACAAACAATATTCTTTCCAACTTCAGACAGTTTGGGAGGTGGAGGGTCTAGTCAGTGAACTCCCAAACAAAATGAAGCAAGTTTGGAGATACAAACAGCAAGAGTTTCAACTACAAAATAATCACGGCAGCAGCAGCAGCAGATATAAAGGACATATTCGATTGATCTGAAAACACCTTGATATTATTGCTTTATTATGCAAGTCACCCAGTGATGTATTCATCTAGTGTGCTGCTATTCCTTTTCAAACCTGATTTATTTTCTTGTCATCAAGTCAATTGTTCCACATTGTGTTCTCTGTACACAGACATTGTGACTTCCACAGATGCCTACACAACCAAGGTAAAGAATCTCATTCACTTCTCTGCCACAATCCAGACCCTTGGACTGTTCTCAGTGGTCTTACCGTCCTTTTAAATTTTCTTTCACACCTCATTACAATTAATCTGATTGGGGTTTGGGGAAAGTGCAGAATGGGAAGGGTTTGAGCCATTGAGGAAGACAGACCTGCATTTGTACAGGATATTGCACAACCAGCAGAAGGAAAGTCCTTCTGAAGTGGCATCACTGTTATAATTTAAGAAACACACACACACCGACGCACGCACGCGCGCACATACAGACACACACGCACACATCGACACACGCACGCACACACACACACCCCAAGCTTCTACAAATAGCAGTGTGCTAATGAAAAGATGGATTCAATGAATTTAATACACGCCGTGACGTCGAACACTTCTTCCGCTGCCTCCACCTCTGAGCTTACTTTCACAATCAGGACTCCCGCCCACCTTCTGAGGATCCCTTCATCCGCCTCCAACACACTGCATCCACTTGGACACCCCGCACTGGCCTATTACCTGCCCTCGACCTCTTCATTTCCAACTGCCACCAGGACATTTACTGCCTCAACCTGTCTACCCCCCTCCCCTACTCCAACCTCTCACCCTCACAATGCACAGTCCTCCACTCCCTCTGCTCCAATCCCAACCTCATCATCAAGCCAGCAGACAAAGGGGGTGCAGTGGTAGTGTGGCGCACTAACCTCTACACCGCTGAAGCCCAACACCAAATCGAGGGCACCTCCTCCTACCGCCCCCTCGACCATGACCCCACCCCCCCATCACCAAACCATCATCTCCCAGACCATACTGAACCTCATCACCTCAGGAGATCTCCCACCCACAGCTTCCAACCTCATAGTCCGGGAACCCCGCACTGCCCAGTTCTACCTCCTTCCCAAGATCCACAAGCCTGACCACCCTGGCTGACCCATTGTCTCAGCATGCTCCTGACCCACTGAACTCATCTCTACCTACCTCGACACTGTCCTATCCCCCCTAGTCCAGGAACTCCCCACATACGTTCGAGACACCACCCATGCCCTCCACCTCCTCCAAGACTTCCGTTTCCCTGGCCCCCAAAGCCTCATCTTCACCATGGATATCCAATCCCTCTACACATCCCTCCACCATGACCAGGGCCTCCAAGACCTCCGTTTTTTCCTCTCCCAACGTCCCCAGCAGTACCCTTCCACCGACACTCTCATTCGTTTGGCCGAACTGGTCCTCACCCTTAACAATTTCTCCTTTGAATCCTCCCACTTCCTCCAGACCAAAGGGGTAGCCATAGGCACACGTATGGGCCCCAGTTATGCCTGTCTCTTTGTTGGCTACATAGAACAGTCCACCTTCCGTAATTAAATTGGCACCACTCCCCACCTCTTCCTCCGCTACATAGATGACTGCATTGGCGCCATCTCGTGCTCCCGTGAGGAGGTTGAGCAATTAATCAACTTCACCAACATATTCCACCCTGACCTTAAATTTACCTGGACCATCTCTGACACCTCCCTCCCCTTCCTGCACCTCTCCATCTCCATTAGTGACGACCGACTTGACACTGACATTTTTTACAAACCCACTGACTCTCACAGCTACCTGGATTACACCTCTTCCCACCCTACCTCCTGCAAAAATGCCATCCCGTATTCCCAATTCCTCTGCCTTCGCCGTATCTGCTCCTAGGAGGACCAGTTCCACCACAGAACACACCAGATGGCCTCCTTCTTTAGAGACCGCAATTTCCCTTCCCACGTGGTTAAAGATGCCCTCCAATGCATCTCGCCCACATCCCGCACCTCCACCCTCAGAGCCCACCCCTCCAACCGTAACAAGGACAGAACCCCCCCTGGTGCTCACCTTCACCCTACCAACCTGCGCAGTAACCAAATCATCCGCCGACATTTCTGCCACCTCCAAACAGACCCCACTACCAGGGATATATTTCCCCCCCCACCCCTTTCCGCCTTCCGCATAGACCATTCACTCCATGACTACCTGGTCAGGTCCACGCCCCCAAACAACCCACCCTCTAGTCCTTGCACTTTCCCCTGCCACCGCAGGAATTGCAAAACCTGCGCCCACACCTCCGCCCTCACCTCCATCCAAGGCCCTAAAGGAGCCTTCCGCATCCAACAACGTTTTACCAGCACATCCACCAATATCATTTATTGTATCCGTTGTCCCCGCTGCAGTCTCCTCTACATTGCAGAGACTAGACGCCTCCTAGCAGAGCGCTTTAGGGAACATCTCTGGAACACCCGCACCAATCAACCACACCACCCTGTGGCCCAACATTTCAACTCCCCCTCCCACTCTGCCAAGGACATGGAGGTCCTGGGCCTCCTTCACCGCCGCTCCCTCACTACCAGACGCCTGGAGAAAGAAAACCTCATCTTCCGCCTCGGAACACTTCAACCCCAGGGCATCAATGTGGACTTCAGTTTCCTCATTCCCCCTTCCCCCACCGCACCCCAGTTCCAACCTTCCAGCTCAGAACCGTCCCCATGACCTGTCCTACCTGCCAATCTTCCTTTGCACCTATCCACTCCACCCTCCTCTCTGACCTATCACCTCCATCCCACCCCCATCCACCCGTTGTACTCTTTGCTACCTTCCCCACCCTCCTCCCTGACCTTTCACCTTCATCCCCACCCCCACTCACCTATTGTACTCTATGCTACTTTCTCCCCACCCCCACCCCCCTCTCATTTACCTCTCCACCCCGCAGGCACTCTGCCTCTATTCCTGATGAAAGGCTTTTGCCCGAAACGTCAATTTTACTGCTCCTTGGATGCTGCCTGAACTGCTGTGCTTTTCCAGCACCACTCAACCCCAGAATCTGGTTTCCAGCATCTACAGTCATTGTTTTTACCTGATGACAAGATGGTCTTGTCATTGATTGAAAAATATTGGCCAGTACACCAGGAACAACTCCCCTGTTTTCCTTCAAAGAGTTTTTTTTGTATCCATAGGGGTGTAGATGGGACGTCAGTTTAAACACTTCATCTTGAAAGACAGCACCTCTGATAATGCAGCATTTCTTCTCTGCTACGTGAGTTGGACTGTATTGATCTTAGCAATCGAGACCCAGAACCTTACCTTAAAACCTGGAACCTTGCAATTAGATTTTGATTAGATTAGATTAGATTACTTACAGTGTGGAAACAGGCCCTTCGGCCCAACAAGTCCACACCGACCCGCCGAAGCGCACCCACCCATACCCCTTCTCCTACATTTACCCCTACATCTACCACTACGGGCAATTTAGCGTGGTCAATTCACCTGACCTGCACATTTTTGGACTGTGGGAGGAAACCGGAGCACCCGGAGGAAACCCACGCAGACACAGGGAGAACGTGCAAACTCCACACAGTTAGTCGCCTGAGGCGGGAATTGAACCCGGGTCTCTGGCGCTGTGAGGCAGCAGTGCTAACCACTGTGCCACCGTGCCGCCCACATTCTAAGGTGAGAGTCCACCAAAGCGACAGAAGCACAAATAACGCACCGAATGGTCTCCTGCTGACTATATGACTCGAATAAGAATTGCACTAAGAATTAGTTGATCTAACAGGAAGCTACAAATATTCATAGATGGACAGAAAAAAATATACATCTACTGCACCTGTTTCAATGAAGCAAAATGGTAACACCCATTTTAGTTCATTCCTCAGGGCAATGCCTTAATCAATCAGTGTTAATTTACCTGGTTCAAATGTAAACAAAGCTTGGCAGTTAACTGTTGATCATCATCTACCTTAAATTCTCTACAGCAAGGTCAATCCAAGTCCACTTTCCAACTAACCAACATGTTCTTCTCAAACAGCATACACTGTTTGGAGTCGTGCCTGGTACATAGGAAATAAAAACTGAAGAACTGCAGTTACAGTAAATAGAAGCAAAAATAGAAATTGCTGGAAAAGTTCAGCAGCTCTGGTAGCATCTGTGAAGAGAAATCAAAGTTAACATTTCGGGTCCAATGACCCTTCTGTTCTGAGGAGTCACTGGACGTGAAACATTAACTCTGATTTCTCTCCACAGATGCTGCCAGACCTGCTGAGCTTTTCCAGCAATTTTTGTTCTCGTTTCTGGGCACATAGGAATGTGGTAATGATTTAAGGAGATCAGTCATCTCAGCTCCAGGACATCTCTGCAGGAGTTCCTCAGGATAGTGTCCTAGGCCCATCAGTTGCTTTATCAATGACCTTCCTTTCATCATAAGGTTAGAAGTCCATTGCTGTTTGCACAATGTTTAGCACTATTCACAGCTCCTCAAATACTGAAGTAGCCCCAATGAAAGAAGACTTTGACAACAATCCAGGCTTGGGCTGACAATCCCCCACTATCAACATCCTGGGGATTACCATTGACCAGAAACTGAACAGGAGTCACCACAAAAAGACATTGGCTACAAGAGCAGGTCAGACACTAGAGGTTTAAGCAGCCTGACACAATCCAGGGCAAAGCAGCCCACTTGATTGGTACCACATTCACAAGCACCCATTCCCTCCACCACTGACGCTCAGTAGCAGCAGTGTGTACCAGTTACAAAATGCATTACAGAAATTCACCAAACATCCTCAGGCAGCACCTTCTAAACCCACAACCATTTCCATCTAAAAGGAAAGGGCAGCAGATACATGGGAACACCACTCCCTGCAAGTTCCCCTCCAAGCTACTCGCCATCCTGACTTGGAAATATATCATCGTTCCTTCACTGTTGCTGGGTCAGAATTCTGGAATTCCCTCCCTAAGGGCATTGTGGGTCAATGGACAGCAGTGGTTCAAGAATGCAGCTCACCACCACCTTCTCAAGAGGCAACTGGGGATGGGCAATAAATGCTGACCCAGCCAACAACATGCACATAGAATGATAGAATTACAGAACCCCTACAGTGTGAAAGAAGTTCATTCTGCCCATTGAGTGTACACTGACCATCCGAAGAACATCTCACCCAGACCCCCCTCCCCCAATGGAATCCTGGATTCCATTGGCTAATCCACATAGCTTGCACATCCCTGGATACTATGGGCAATTCACCATGGCCAATCCACTTAATCTGCACATCCCTGGACACTATGGGTAATTTACCATGGCCAATCCACCTAACCTGCACATCCCTGGACACTATGGGCAATTGAGCATAGGCAATCCACCTAGTCTGCACATCCCTGGACATTATGGGCAATTGAGCATGGCCAACCCACCCTAACCTGCACATCCTGTGAATGACTGGAAACAAATGTTGTTCTCCCTTTCCCTTAGCATTTCTTGCGAATTCTCCTGATAAGTGTTAACATGGTGGCTCAGTGGTTAGCACTGCTCCTCTACAGCACCAGGGTCCCAGGTTTGATTCCAACCTTGGGCAACTGTCTGTGTGGAGTTTGCACATTCTCTGCATGGGTTACCTCCAGGTGCTCTGGTTTCCTCCCACAGCCCAAAGATGTGCAGGTCAGGTGAATTGGCCATGTTTAATGGTGCATTAGTCAGAGGGAAATGAGTCTGAGTGGGTTACTCTTCGGAGGGTCGATGTAAACTTGTTGGGCCGAAGGGCTGTTTCCACACTGTAGTGAATCTAATCCAAAAAAAATTGTCTTATTTTAGCAATTCTCAAATTCTAAATTAACATTCATTTCCATTCTATTTTAGTCCTTTTCAACTTTGTTTTCAACTTTGCCCTGTGTTTACACATTTCTCATTATCAAAATTGTTTGCTCTAAATTTCTCATAACTTCATTGTCCTCTTTAATGCAACATCATCGATTTAATGAGGGTAACCCTGAAAGTCTGATATCTGCAACATCTCAGTTTCAATGCAATGGAATAATCCCAGTTATATTTGTTTTAACTGAAAAGTGGCTGGAATTAAAATGGCTCAGCAGAGATTGTGACATTTTTGATATTTTTAATGAACGCTACCTGATAGGGATCAAGGGGGGATAACAAGGATGGATTACACAGGAACAGTTTTTGTTTTAGGTCAATTTTCTAGTAGAGACGCAAGCCAAAGAGTACATGTTTATGATTATGCTCCAAATGAGTGCCCTACGATCCTTAATTCATCGAGGATTATCAGTACATCCTCAAGGATGATGTGGTATAGTGATAATGGCCCTGCCACAGACCCAGGAGACAAGGATATCTTGTCACATCACTGAACAGGTTATTCAAGGATATATGTCAATGTTTCTATTATGATGCAGTGGTAGTGTTCCCGCCTCTGAGCCAGGAAGTCCACGTCCAGGTCCCATCTCAGCCCCCCAAGGGCTGTCATAACCTTCCATTTAACACATATGCAGGGCAGGGGTATTAGCTTAATATATCAGAGGTGCGTGTATATGTCTGTGTGTAATATATCAGCAGGGAGGGAGTGGCTCTGTGTGTAATATATCAGCAGGGAGGGAGTGGCTCTGTGTGTAATATATCAGCAGGGAGGGAGTATCTCTGTGTGTAATATATCAGCAGGGACGGGGTGTCTCTGTGTGTAATATATCAGCAGGGAGGGGATGTCTCTGTGTGTACTATATCAGCAGGGAGGGGTGTCTCTATGTGTAATATATCAGCAGGGTGGGGGTGGGGGAGTGTGTGTGTAATATATCAGTAGGGAGGGGGTTGGGGAGTGTGTGTGTAATATATCAGCAGGGAGGGGGTTGGGGAGTGTGTGTGTAATGTATCAGCCGGGAGGGGGTTGGGGAGTGTGTGTGTAATATATCAGCAGGGAGGGGGTTGGGGAGTGTGTGTGTAATATATTGGCAGGGAGGGGGTGGGGGAGTGTGTGTGTAATATATCAGCAGGGAGGGGGTGGGGGAGTGTGTGTGTAATATATCAGCAGGGAGGGGTTTGGGGAGTGTGTGTGTAATATATCAGCAGGGAGGGGGTTGGGGAGTGTGTGTGTATTATATCAGCAAGGTGGGTGGGGAATTGTGTGGGTAATATATGAGCAGGGAGGGGGTGGAGGAGTGTGTGTGTGTAATATATCAGCACGGAGTGGGTGGGGGAGTGTGCGTGTAATTTATCAGCAGAGAGGGGGTTGGGGAGTGTATGTGTAATGTATCAGCAGGAAGGGGTGGGGGAGTGTGTGTGTGTGTAATATATCAGCAGAGAGGGTTGGGGAGTATGTGTGTAATATATCAGCAGGGGGGTTGGGGAGTGTGTGTGTAATATATCAGCAGGGAGGGGGTGGGGGAGTGTGTGTGTGTGTAATATATCAGCAGAGAGGGTTGGGGAGTATGTGTGTAATATATCAGCAGAGAGGGTTGGGGAGTGTGTGTGTAATATATCAGCAGGGAGGGGGTGGGGGAGTGTGTGTGTAATATATCAGCAGGGAGGGGTTGGGGGAGTGTGTGTGTAATATATCAGCAGGGAGGGGGTTGGGAATGTGTGTGTAATATATCAGCAGAGAGGGGTTGGGGGAGTGTGTGTGTGTGTAATATATCAGCAGAGAGGGGGTTGGGGAGTGTGTGTGTAATATATCAGCAGGTAGGCATGGGTGCATGTGTAATGTATCAGCAGAGGGGGGTTGGTGAGTGTTTGTGTAATATATCAGCAGAGAGAGGGGTTGGGGAGTGTGTGTGTAATATATCAGCAGAGAGGGGTTGGGGAGTGTGTGTGTAACATATCAGCAGAGAGGGAGTTGGGGAGTGTGTGTGTAATATATCAGCAGAGAGGGGGTTGGGGTGTGTGTGTAATATATCAGCAGGGAGGGGGTTGGGGTGTGTGTGTAATATATCAGCAGAGAGGGGGTTGGGGAGTGTGTGTGTAATATATCAGCAGAGAGGGGGTGGGGGAGTGTGTGTGTAATATATCAGCAGGGAGGGGGTGGGGGAGTGTGTGTGTAATATATCAGCAGGGAGGGGGTGGGGGAGTGTGTGTGTAATATATCAGCAGGGAGGGGGTGGGGGAGTGTGTGTGTAATATATCAGCAGGGAGGGGGTGGGGGAGTGTGTGTGTAATATATCAGCAGGGAGGGGGTGGGGGAGTGTGTGTGTAATATATCAGCAGGGAGGGGGTGGGGGAGTGTGTGTGTAATATATCAGCAGAGAGGGGGTGGGGGAGTGTGTGTGTAATATATCAGCAGAGAGGGGGTTGGGGTGTGTGTGTGATATATCAGCAGAGAGGGGTTGGGGTGTGTGTGTAATATATCAGCAGAGAGGGGGTGGGGGAGTGTGTGTGTAATATATCAGCAGGGAGGGGGTGAGGGAGTGTGTGTGTAATATATCAGCAGGGAGGGGGTGGGGGAGTGTGTGTGTAATATATCAGCAGGGAGGGGGTGGGGGAGTGTGTGTGTAATATATCAGCAGGGAGGGGGTGGGGGAGTGTGTGTGTAATATATCAGCAGAGAGGGGGTTGGGGTGTGTGTGTGTAATATATCAGCAGGGAGGGGGTGGGGGAGTGTGTGTGTAATATATCAGTAGGGAGGGGGTGGGGGAGTGTGTGTGTAATATATCAGCAGGGAGGGGGTGGGGGAGTGTGTGTGTAATATATCAGCAGGGAGGGGGTGGGGGAGTGTGTGTGTAATATATCAGCAGGGAGGGGGTGGGGGAGTGTGTGTGTAATATATCAGCAGGGAGGGGGTTGGGGAGTGTGTGTGTAATATATCAGCAGGGAGGGGGTGGGGGAGTGTGTGTGTAATATATCAGCAGAGAGGGGGTGGGGGAGTGTGTGTGTAATATATCAGCAGAGAGGGGGTTGGGGTGTGTGTGTAATATATCAGCAGAGAGGGGGTTGGGGAGTGTGTGTGTAATATATCAGCAGAGAGGGGGTGGGGGAGTGTGTGTGTAATATATCAGCAGAGAGGGGGTTGGGGTGTGTGTGTAATATATCAGCAGAGAGGGGGTTGGGGAGTGTGTGTGTAATATATCAGCAGAGAGGCATGGGTGCATGTGTAAGGTATCAGCAGGGAGGGGTCTTATAGCTGCCTATGAGTGAGATTCCCTGGGTTCTCCTCCCCATCCCAGGTCTGGTTCACTGTTAATGGCTTGGCCGTGATGCAAATAAATTTGTCAATCCATTCAAGCCTTCCACAAAGGAAAATGAACAAGAAGCTATGAAACACTATGAAAGTGCAGCAGTGAGCAATTATTACTATCCAGTGATTAAATTATGAAGATTCCAGTGATGGGAGATAGAGCAGGATCAGGGATCTGACTTTATGTGAGTGCAAGTCCCACACAAACAGACTTTGGACAGTGGAACAAAGCTGAAGATTTTTGGGCATGAATCCTTTCTCTTACAGAGACCACTGCCCCCTTGTGGCCTTGTCAAAAGGTTCAGAACCATGCACCATCAATGAGCACAAAACCATCAGCTGATCTTCTGTTGTGAATGAGCCCAAATCTCTGAGGTCTTGCATAAAATGCCCCTTCCGTCCAGTCAGTTACAATGGTTGAAGGGTGGAGGATACAGTGAGTTAAGATTCGGCCATTGGGTGATTGAAGTCACTCTGCTCCTGTACAACCAGTGTCATCGATTTGTGAAACAACCAAAGTTCCTGCCATTCTCTGCCAGTGCTTTACCTTGTGCTTTAAGTCAGTATTGCTGCTTCCACTTTGAGATACAAGCTCAACTTTCCCAGTCTCAAGGGCAACAAGTGAAGGGCCTGCCAGCGATGCCTACCTCCCACAAAATGAATAAGTTAGAGAAAAGTTTGTATGTCCACACTTAGGCTGTCGCTGAGGCTGTTTGCTTACCTCTTCATAAGGCCATTCAACTCTTTGTACTGTAACTCTTATGGATTCTCAATTATAGTACAAACCAAACTCAAAGCATTAGCTCTGTTTCTCTATCTACAGATTCTGCCAGACCTGCTGAATTTCTCCAGCACTTTGTGCTAGTTTCAGATTTTCGGTATCCGCAGTATTTTGCTTTTAGATGCCATCCTGACAAGCTATAAGCATCCATTTATTCCTACTCTCTGCTTCCTGTTAGCCAGTTAATCTTCTGGTATTTCTGATCATTTTCTCATCAACCTGCTCAGAGAAGTTAATAATTGAGAGTGTGGGGTCATAGAGTCATAGAGATGTACAGCACGGAAACAGACCCTTCGGTCCAACCCGTCCATGCCATCCTAACCCAAACTAGTCCCACCTGCCAGCACCCGGCCCATATCCCTCCAAACCCTTCCTATTCATATACCCATTCAAATGCCTTTCAAATGTTGCAATTGTACCAGCCTCCACCACTTCCTCTGGAAAAGCACAGCAGATCAGGCAACATCTGAAGAGCAGGAGAATCAACGTTTTGGGCAAGAGCCCTTCACCAGCCCTTCCTAATGAAAGGCTCTTGCCCGAAACATCAATTCTCCTGCTCCTCGGATGCTGCCTAACCTGCTATGCATTTAAAGCACCACACTCTCAACTCTGATCTCCAGCATCTGTAGCCCTCACTTTCTCCTCAGAGATGTTAATACACATCTCTGGGGCAAGTGGGTCTTGAATCCAGGCTTCCAGGTTCAGAAGGAGGGACGGTATGACTGCACCACTCATTGACTAAAAGCAGGACCTGCAGGTAAGAATCTAATCCAACATGTTAAGATTCAACGTTGCTCAGCAATGTAACTTTTAAAACAGGGATTAGCTGTAAACATGCTGATATCAGTGTGCGGTTTCCATGGGTTACTTTGATTCAACTTGAACTCAGTATTTCTCAGTTTTCCTGAACGTGGCCAAGAACTTGAACAGGAGATACCTCATTACCCTTTAACCTCTCATTCTTAGAGAGTTCAAATTCCCTTCAATGTTTTCCATAGAGACTGTTGACATCTGAAGTTCATTCCATGATTCATTGCTGATGCAAATTCTCACACAAGCACATAGTGATACCAAACAACATGCTGCTGCAAATTTGCATCATCTTTCTTTTCTATCTTTGTTTCCTGCTATTTCCGTATTTTCTTTATAAAACTGACAAGGTAGGCTATTTTTAATCATTTGTGGGAGGTGGATATTGCTGGATGGCCAGCATTCATTGCCAATCCCCAGTTGCCCCTGAGAAATTGAGATTTGATAAAGTGGCACTTCTTAAAAATATTCATTCATAGGATGAGGGCATCACTGGCTAGGCAACATTTATTGGCCATCCTTAAATACCCAGAGGGCAGTTAAGAGTCAACCCCATTGCTGTGGAGTCACACATTGCTTCCTTCCCTAAAGGATGTTAGTAAAGCAGATGGGTTTTACCCCAACAATCAATTCAGGGTCAGATGCTTAATGTCATATTTTTATTGAATTCAATTTTCACCATCTGTTGTGGAGAAACTAAGGACTGCAGATGCTGGTCATCAGAGTGGAAGAGTGGTGCTGGAAAAGCACAGTTAATCAGGCAGCATCCAAGGAGCAGGAGAACTGATGTTTCAGGCATAAACCCGTCATTACTACACTCTTCAGCATCTACTATGTCAGGATTTGAACCCAGGTCCCTGGAACAGTATCTGGGTCACTGCATTAACACACCCAGCGCTAACACCACTGGGCCATTGCCTTCCCTTTATCAACTGTCTATTCCAGGGAATAAAAAGACAATGGTAACATGGACATAGGGGGAGGGGGAGCAACCCCAAGGCACCAATGACAATGGGATTTAAGGTAGAAATTCAGGGAGCTAGGGTGGAAGCTTAGAGCTAGGACAGAGTTGTATCTCTGGTTTGTTGCCCATGCCATGTGCAAGCAAGGTGAGGAATAGGGAGAGAGAGGATTAGATTAGATTAGATTACTTACAATGTGGAAACAGGCCCTTCGGCCCAACAAGTCCACGCCGCCCCGCCGAAGCGCAACCCACCCATACCCCTTCATCTACCCCTTACCTAACACTACGGGCAATTTAGTATGGCCAATTCACCTGACCGGCACATCATTGGAGTGTGGGAGGAAACCGGAGCACCCAGAGGAAACCCACGCAGACACGGGGAGAATGTGCAAACTCCACACAGTCAGTCACCTGAGGCGGGAATTGAACCCGGGTCTCTGCCGCTGTGAGGCAGCAGTGCTAACCACTATGCCACCGTGCCACCCACAAACCTATCACCTTGAACATGTAGCTACAGGGATGGTGCAGGAGGGAGGGTTTTGGATTCTTGTATATTTGGGGTTCTTTCGGGGTAGGTGTGACCTCTACAAACAGGATGGTCTACACCTGAGCCAGAGGGGAACCAATATCCTGAGGGGGAGGGGGGGAGTGCAATTTATTAATGCTCTTCAGGTGAATTTAAACTAATTCAGCAGGGGGGTGGGAACCAAAGTTGTAGCTCGAGTATACAGGAGGTTGAGTATAATGAGGTCCAAAGGTTTCCAGGTGACAAGAGGGCACCGGCAAGCAAGAAATTGGTTTGAAGTGTGTCTAATTCAATGCCAGGAGCATCCGAAATAAGTTGGGTGAACTTGCAGCATGGGTTGGTACCTGGGATTTCAATGCTGGGGCAATTTCGGAGACATGGTGGAGCAGTGCAGGTTCTGGGATTTAGATGTTTCAGTAAGAACCGAAAAGATGGGAACAGGAATGGGTGGAGTGGTGTGGCACTGTTAGTCAAGGACAGGATTATGGTTGCAAAGAGGATGTTTGAGGACTCCTCTACTGAGGTAGTATGGGCTGAGGTTAGAAACAGGGAAGGAGAGGTCACCCTCTTGGTAGTTTTCTGTAGGCCTCCAAATAGTTCCAAAGATGTGGAGGAAAGGATAGCAAAGACGATTCCAGATAGGAGCAAGAATGACAGGGTAGTTGTTATGGGGGACTTTAACTTTCCAAATATTGACTGGAAATACAAAAGTTCATGTCATTTAGATGTGTCGGTTCTTGTCCAATGTGTGCAGGAGGGTTTCCTGACACAGTATGTAGACAGGCCCAGAAGGGGCAAGGTCACATTAGATTTGGTACTGGGTTATGAACCTGGCCAGGTATTAGATTTGGAGGTAGATGAGCACTTTGGTGATAGTGACCACAATTCGGTTATGTTTACTTCGGCGATGGAAAGGGATAGGTATATACTGCTGGGTTCTGGATTAGTGGTGCTGGAAGAGCACAGCAGTTCAGGCAGCATCCAAGTAGCTTTGAAATCGACGTTTCGGGCAAAAGCCCTTCATCAGGAATAAAGGCAGTGAGCCTGAAGCGTGGAGAGATAAGCTAGAGGAGGGTGGGGGTGGGGAGAAAGTAGCATAGAGTACAATGGGTGAGTGGGGGAGGGGATGAAGGTGATAGGTCAAGGGGGAGAGGGTGGAGTGGATAGGTGGAAAAGAAAATAGGCAGGTAGGACAAGTCCAGACAAGTCATGGGGACAGTTACTGAGCTGGAAGTTTAGAACTAGGGTGAGGTGGGGGAAGGGGAAATGAGGAAACTGTTGAAGTCCACATTAATGCCTTGGGGTTGAAGTGTTCCGAGGCGGAAGATGAGGCGTTCTTCCTCCAGGTGGTGAGGGAGCGGCGGTGAAGGAGGCCCAGGACTTCCATGTCCTTGGTAGAGTGGGAGAGGGAGTTGAAATGTTGGGCCACAGGGCGGTGTGGTTGGGGAAGGAAACTGCAGGGTGTCACAAAGCTAGGCCTTTTTTTTCTAAAAGCTGTTCCTTGGCTCAAGGGTACTCTGTCCTTGATTTTTTTCAGAGGGGTAATAAACCAGGCCGAGCTCCAATCAGTCTGATTTAGTACAGAGATGAAAAGGATTTTGAGAGGCCTTTTGTTTATATGTCAACAGATGAGACTTCAGGCCAAAGTGGTTATGGTTTAGAAGTGACCTGTATAAAGAAATGGGAGTAGTCAGCTCTCTAGCAGAGCTGAACAGTTTAGTCAGTCTTGAACTGGTTAGAAATTCAACAGAGAGCTGTGTGGAAACTCTCTCTCTTTTTCTGATCTTCAACTTTAACCTGTAAGCATGTGTTCCATATACTGGTTTTTAAAGGGAGTTTGTGTATTGGGACTGTCTTGTATATTCGAAACAGCATAATTAAGTTTAGTTGGATAGATTGAGTTCTGTCGGGGTTCTTTATTCTGTTCTTTGTGTTTCTTGTGTAATTTTGTGAATAAAGTTTTGTCTGTTTTAAAATCTAGTAATCAACCTAATTATCTTACTCCAGGTGATTTTCACTGTGCACTTCCAAATAAAATTGCAAAGTTATGGTCTGAGCTGCCTGCTTAAGAATGTTTTGGGTGGTCTGGCTTAGTCCATACCAAGGGGGTGGGCACAATTGAAATGTTGGGTTATCTAAGGAACAGCTACAGCGGGTCCTTGATCAGTATGTACCAGTCAGACAGGGAGGAAGTTGTCAAGCATGGGAGTCATAGTTTACTCAGGAAGTTGAGTTTCTTGTCAAGAGGACGATGAAGGCTCATGTTAGGATAAAATGTGAAGGCTCAGTTAGGGAACTTGAGAGTTACAAGTTAGCCAAGACACAAAAACAGAGTTAAGAAGAGCCAGAAGGGGACATGAGAATTCATTAGTGAATAGGATCAAGGAAAACCCTCTGGCTTTCTATAGGTATATCAGGAATAAAAGAATGACAAGTGTAAGATTAGGGCCAATCAAGGATGGTTGTAGGATGTTGTGCGTGGAGTCAGAGGAGATAGAAGTGTTGAATGATTATTTTTCATCAGTATTCACACCAGAAAAAGACAACATTGTCAAGGAGAATACTGAGATGCAGGCTAGTACACTAGATGGGATTGAGGTTCACAAGGAGGAGGTGTTAGCAATTCTGGAAAGTGTAAAATTGGCTAAGTCCCCTGCGCTGGATAGGATTTAACCTGGGATTCTCTGGGAAGCCAAGGAGGAGATTGTTCAGCCTTTGCTTTTAATCTTTATGTCGTCATTGTCTACAGGAATGGTGCCAGAAGACTGGAAGATAGCAAATGTTGTTCCCTTTTTCAACCTTGGTAATTATAGACCTGTGAGCCTTACTTCAGTTGTGGGTAAAGTGTTGGAAAAGGTTATAAGAGATAGGATTTATAATCATCTAGAAAGGAATAAGTTGATAAGGGATAGTCAACACGGTTTTGTGAAGGGTAGGTTGTGCCTCACAAACCCTGTTGGGTTCTTTGAGAAGGTGAACTAAACAGGTGCATGAGGGTAAAGCAGTTGATATTGGGTAGATGGATTTGAGTAAGGCGTTTGATAAGGTTCCCCACGGTAGGCTATTGCACAAAATACGGAGGCATGGGATTGAGGGTGATCTAGCAGTTTGGATCAGAAATTGGCTAGCTGAAAGACAGAGGGTGGTAGTTTATTTGAAATGTTCATCCTCGAATTTAGTTACTAGTGGTGTACCACAAGGGTCTATTTTGGGTCCACTGCTGTTTGTCATTTTTATAAATGACCTAGATGAGGGCTTAGAAGGATGGGTTAGTAAATTTGCCAATGACACTAAGGTCGAGAGAGTTCTGGATAGTGATGATGGATATTGTAGGTTACACAGGGACATAGATAAGTTGCAGAGCTGGGCTGGGAGGTAGCAAATGGAATTTAACGTGAAAAAGTGTAAGGTGATCCACTTTGGAAGGAGCAACGGGAATGCAGAGTACTGGGCTAATGGTAAGATTCTTGGTAGTGTAGATGAGCAGAGCGATCTTGGTGTCCATGTACATAGATCCCTGAAAGTTGCCACTCAGGTTGATAGAGTTAAGAAGGCACATGGTGTGTTAGCTTTCATGAGTGGAGGGATTGAGTTTCAGAACCATGAGAGGGAAATCAGGAGGGCAAAAAGGGGACATGAGATAGCTTTGACAAATAGAATTAAGGAGAATCCAAAGGGTTTTTACAAATACATTAAGGACAAAAGAGTAACTAGGGAGAGAATAGGGCCCCTCAAAGATCAGCAAGGCGACCTTTGTGTGGAGCTGCAGAAAATGGGGGAGATACTAACCAAGTATTTTGCATCAGTATTTACTGTGGAAAAGGATATGGCAAATATAAAATGTAGGGAAATAGATGGCAACACTTTGACAATGTCCATTTTACAGAGGAGGAAGTACTAGATGTCTTAAAATGCATAAAGATGGATAAATCCCCAGGACCTGATCAGGTGTATCCTAGAACTCTGTGAGAAGCTAGAGAAGTGATTGCTGGGCCTCTTGCTGAGATGTTTCAAGCATAAGAGGTCAGTTAGTAAGTTTGCAGATGACACCAAAATTGGAGGTGTAGTAGACAGCGAAGGTTACCTCAGATTACAACTCAATCTTGATCGGATAGGCCAATGGGCTGAGAAGTGGCAGATAGAGTTTAATTCAGATAAATGCAAGGTGCTGCATTTTGGGAAAACAAATCTTAGCAGGACTTGTACACTTCATGATAAGGTCTAAGAGAGTGTTGCTGAACAAAGAGATCTTGAAGTGCAGGTTCTTGAAGTGCATTTTCCTTGAAAGTGAAGTCGCAGGTAGATAGGATAGTGAAGAAGGCAATTGGTATGCTTTCCTTAATTGGTCAGAGTATTGAGTACAGGAGTTGAGAGGTCATGTTGTGGCTGTACAGGTTAGGCCACTGTTGGAATATTGTGTGCAATTCTGGTTTCCTTCCTTTTGGAAAGATGTTGCGAAACTTGAAAGGGTTCAGAAAAGATTTACAAGGATGTTGCCAGGGTTGGAGGATTTGAGCTATAAGGAGAGGCTGAACAGGCTGGGGCTGTTTTCCCTGGACCGTCAGAGGCTGAGGGGTGACCTTTTAGAGGTTTACAAAATTATGAGTGGCATGGATAGGATAAATAGGCAAAGTCTTTTCCCTGGGGTCGGGAATCCAGAACTAGAGGGCATAGCTTTAGGGTGAGAAGGGTAAGATATAAAAGAGACCTAAGGGGCAACTTTTTCACACAGAGGGTGGTATGTGTATGGAATGAGCTGCCAGAGGAAGTGGTGGAGGCTGGTACAATTGCAGCATTTAAGAGACATTTGGATGGGTATATGAATAGGAAGAGTTGGAGGGATATGGACTGGGTGGTGGCAGGTGGGACTAGATTGGGTTGGGATATCTGGTCGGCATGGACGGGTTGGACCGAAGGGTCTGGTCCCATGCTGTACATCTCTATGACTAAGTCATGTTACAGCTCTACAAAACTCTGGTGTGGTCACACTTGGAGTATTGCATACTGTTCTGGTTACTGCGTTATAGGAAGGATGTGGAAGCTTTGAAAAGGATTCAGAGGAGATTTACTAGGATGTTGCCTAGTATGGAGGGAAGGTCTTAAGAGGAAAGGCTGAGGGACTTGAGGCTGTTGTCATTAGAGAGAAGAAAGTTGAGAGGTGATTTAATTGAGACATACAAGATAATCAGAGGGTTAGATCAGTTGGGCAGTGAAGGCATTTTTCATCAGATGGTGATGGCTAGCATGAGGGGACACAGCTTTAAATTGAGGGGTGATTGATGTAGGATAGATGTCAGAGGTAGTTTCTTTACTCAGAGAGTAGTAGGGGCATGGAACGCACTGCCTACAATAGTAGTAGACATGCCAACTTTAGGGGCCTTTAAATGGTCATTGGATAAACATAATGGAAATGGAATAGATGGTTAGATGGGCTTCAGATTGGTTCACTGGTCAATGCAACATCCAGGGCCGAAGGGCCTGTACTGCGCTGTTATGTTATATGTTCTATGGATGCAAAGTTGGCTGAGTGGCAAAGGAAAGCTGTTGTATTTCAGACTAGAAATGGATGAACCCAGTTGTGCTCATGGAAGTCAAACATTTTTAGTACCACAGATTTTCTTATCAACATTACTAAGCTAAACTGAAGGCATAGGGCACAATCTCAAAGTGTGCAAAGGCCACAAACAAATGCCAGAGGGCGACGAAATGGGTGCAAGTGCTGGGAAGTGATTTATTTAGCTAGGAACAACATGGACAGATGATGCAAAATAAAGGATACAACTGTAAAGGGGGTGCAGGAAGGAAGGGTCTTGGCTGTACATGTGCATAAATCATTGAAGGAGACAGGGGCAGCTTGAAAATGTGAGTGCTAACTAGAATGGTAACTAATGTTGGCATTAGCAGTGGCACCCACATCACAAGAGAGATTTTTTTTTAAAATTAGACACACACAATGTAAAAGGAAGATGGTTATGGTGAGCTTTTATACATAAATGATTCAGTCTCAAGTGGAGTAATCTGGTCACCTCACTTTAGGAAGAACGTGATAGCCTTAGAGAGGGTGCAGAAAAGATTCATGCGAAAAGCTCCACCGAGGAAGGAATTCAAGTGTTGGTAGATTGGGAAGAATTGGGAGTTTTCACCCTGGAAAAGAGAATGCTGAGGGATGACTTGATAGAGGGATTCAAAATCCTGAAGGATCTGGGCAGAGTAGACAGGGTTATACAATGTTTCCAGTTTGGGGGGGGAATGATCAAGAAGCAGGGATCATGGATTAAAGGAGAATAGTGGAAGAACTAAAGGTGACACAAGGAAAGCACGTTATGCAGTATGTGGTTAGAATAGGAATTCACTGGCAAACTAGAATCAATGGATATCAGAAGGCACATTCTCTACTTGTTGGAGTCATATTCGGCACATAGGAAGATGGTTGTCATTGTTGGACATCAGTCATCTCAGCTCCAGGACATTTCCACAGGAGTTCCTCAGGGGAGTGTCCTAGGCCCAACATCTTCAGCGGCTTCATCAATGACCTTCCCTCGATCATAAGGTCAGATGTTTGCTGATGATTGCACAATGTTCAGCATCATTCACAACTCCTCAGATACTGAAGTCCATGTTCAAATGCAACAAGGTGTGGACAATATCCAGTCTTAAGCGGACAAGTGGTAAGTAACACTCGTGCCACACAAATGCAGACCTTTGACCATCTTCAGTAAGAGACAATTTAACCATCGCCTCTTGACATTCAAAGGTATTACAATATAGAGTCATAGGGATGTACAAGGAAACAGACCCTTCGGTCCAACCTGTCCATGCTGACCAGGTATCCCAACCCATTCTCGTCCCACCTGCCAGCACCCGGCCCATATCCCTCCAAACCCTTCCTATTCATATACCCATCCAAATGCCTTTTAAATGCTGCATTGTCTATTTATCCTATCCATGCCCCTCATAATTTTGTAAACCTCTATAAGGTTACCCCTCAGCCTTGCCCGATACCTCAAGTCCTCCAAACCTGGCAACACCCTTGTAAATCTTTTCTGAACCCTTTCAAGTTTCACAACATCTTTCCAATAGGAAGGAGACCAGAATTGCACACAATATTCCAACAGTGGTCTAACCAATGTCCTGTACAGTCACAACATGACCTCCTAACTCCTGTACTCAATACTCTGACCAATTAATGAAAGCATATCAAACACTTCCTTCACTATCCCATCTATCTCTGACTCCACTTTCAAGGAGCTATCAACCTGCACTCCAAGGCATCTTTGTTCAGCAACACTCCCTAGGACCTTACCATTAAGTGTATAAGTCCTGCTAAGGTTTGCTTTCCCAAAATGAAGCACCTCACATTTATTTGAATTAAACACCAACTGCCACTTCTCAGCCCATTGGCCCATCTGGTCCAGATCCTGTGGCAGCACAGTGGGACAGTGGTTAGCACTGCTACCTCACAGAGCCAGAGACCTGGGTTCAATTCCCGCCTCAGGCAACTGTCTATGTGTAGTTTGCACATTCTCCCCGTGTCTGCGTGGGTTTCCTCCCACAGTCCAAAAAGATTAGATTAGATTAGATTAGATACAGTGTGGAAACAGGCCCTTCGGCCCAACAAGTCCACACCGCCCCGCCGAAGCGCAACCCACCCATACCCCTACATCTACCCCTTACCTAACACTACGGGCAATTTAGCATGGCCAATTCACCTGACCTGCACATCTTTGGGGTGTGGGAGGAAACCGGAGCACCCGGAGGAAACCCACGCAGATACGGGGAGAATGTGCAAACTCCACACAGAGAGTCGCCTGAGGTGGGAATTGAACCCGGGTCTCAGGCGCTGTGAGGCAGCAGTGCTAACCACTGTGCCACCGTGCCGCCCACAATGTGCAGGTTAGGTGAATTGGCCATGCTAAATTGCCCGTAGTGTTAGGTGAAGGGGTAAATGTAGGGGAATGGGTCTGGGTGGGTTGCGCTTCGGCAGGTCGGTGTGGACTTGTTAGGCTGAAGGGCCTGTTTCCACACTGCAAGTAATCTAATCTGAGGTAACCTTCTTTGCTGTCCACTACACCTCCAATTTTAGTTCAATATATTTTAAAATATCATATCAAATACCAATATCAAATTCCTAGGGGTTATCATCAACCAGAAACTCAACTGGACACACCAATATGGACTGTGACTACATGAGCAGGTCATAGGATTGGAATACTGCAACAAGTAACTCACCTCCTGACTCCTCAAAGCCTGTCCACCATCTACAAGGCACAAGTCAGGAGGGTGATGGTATACTCCCCACTTACCTGGATGGATACAGCTCCAACAACACTCAAGAAGCTTGATGCGATCCAGGACAAAGCAGCTTGTTTTATTGGCAACACATCCTCAACCATCCATGCCTTCCACCACCAACACTCAGTAGCAGCATTGTGTACTATCTACAAGATGCACTGCATCAACTTACCTAAGAGCCTTAGACATCACCTTCCAAACCAAGAACCATTTCCATCTGGAAGGACAAGGGTAACAGATACAACGGAACTCAGCACTTGCAAGTTTCCCTCCAAGTCATTCACCATCCTTACTTGGAAATATATCACCATCACTACATTTTCTCAAGCTAACCTCTTTCTCTAATCTTTCTCTTCTAAATAACATATTACTTTTCCAGTCATACTGCCAAAGTGGACAAGTTTACATTTTCCCACAATATGCTCCATCTGCCACATTTTTGCTTATGAATGTAACCAATCTCTATTCCTTTACAGGTTTGTTATGTCCTCATCACAACTTACTTTCCTACCAACATGTGTGTCAGACGACACCAGGTGAAGTCCAGTGGGTTTTTTTGGAGCACTGTTCCTTCATCAAGTGCTGGACCATTTCCTGTAAATAGTTGAGATCTCAGCATAGATAGCATAGACACAGCTTGCCAACCAAAAAGAAACCCATTTATGCCTCATCTCTTTCCACCTCCAAACAGACCCCACCACCAGGGATATATTTCCCTCCCCACCCCTTTCCGTCTTCCGCAAAGACCGTTCCCTCCGTGACTACCTGGTCAGGTCCACGCCACCAAACAACCCACCATCCAATCCTGGCACTTTCCCCTGCCACCGCAGGAACTGTAAAACCTGTGCCCACACCTCCTCCCTCACCTCTATCCAAGGCCCTAAAGGAGCCTTCCACATCCATCAAAGTTTTAGTTGCACATCCACTAATATCATTTATTGTATCCGTTGCTCCCGATGCGGTCTCCTCTACATTGGGGAGACTGGACGCCTCCTGGCAGAGCACTTTAGGGAACATCTCCGGGACACCCGCACCAATCAACCACACCGCCCTGTGGCCCAACATTTCAACTCCCCCTCCCACTCTGCCGAGGACATGGAGGTCCTGGGCCTCCTTCACCACTGCTCCCTCACCACCAGACGCCTGGAGGAAGAACGCCTCATCTTCCGCCTCGGAACACCAACCCCAAGGCAAAAATGTGGACTTCAACAGTTTGCTCATTTCCCCTTCCCCCACCTCACCCTAGTTCTAAACTTCCAGCTCAGCCCTGTCCCCATGACTTGTCCGGACTTGTCCTACCTCCGTATCTTCTTTTCCACCTCTCCACTCCACCCTCTCCTCCTTGACCTGTCACCTTCATCCCCTCCCCCACTCACCCATTGTACTCTATGCTACTTTCTCCCCACCCCCACCCTCCTCTAGCTATATCTCCACGCTTCAGGCTCACTGCCTTTATTCCTAATGAAGGGTTTTTGCCCGAAACGTCGATTTCGAAGCTCCTTGGATGCTACCTGAACTGCTGTGCTCTTCCAGCACCACTAATCCAGAATCTGGTTTCCAGCATCTGCAGTCATTGTTTTTACCTCTTTTTGTTGTTAGCTAGTCTACCCTCAATCCATGTTAATCATATTATCCCTTGCACTTATCTTCTGTAGTAAGCTTTGATGTGGCACTGTGTTAAACATATGCTTGAAAATCCAAATTCATTGGATGCTTTTATCCAATCACTTGCTACTTCCTCAAAGTTAAAAATTACACAACACCAGGTTATAGTCCAACAGGTTTATTTGTCGCTTCTCCTTCATCAGTGCAGCAGTACTCCCTCAAAGATCTTGTAGGAAAATGCACACATGTATGCTGCTACTTAATCTCCAGGCATTTCCATTCTCATCCTAAATAGGAATGTACACTGGAAGTGTTCACTTTCAGTCAGTGGAGCCATGACAGACCATCTCAACCAATGGTACTACAGCACCCTCAAGGGGCAACACGTAGTAACTACACTCTCCTTGAGCATTTTAGCACGAGTTGGCAAGTAGGTAGATAAAAGCAAAAGATTACTTGAGATGGAGCACTGATTCAAGATTCTCTCTTCAAAGAGTGATTGCAATTTCAAATTATAAAGTGTGTACATGTGTGTGTGTTCTTGCACCTCAGTTATGTTATGGCATACCTCTGGAGCTGACAAGACTGGAATCCAGTCCACTTGGTCCAGAGGTTGGCACACTACCACTGTGCCACAAATGCCCTCCTGTGTAAATGGGGACATTGGAGCAGGATGTGACTTAATTCAGCTGAGGTGTTTGTTGAGATTTAACAAGCTGGCAATATACATCGAGATGCTGGTTCTGCATTACTGTTCCATCCACTAGTTACAAATCAGACACCACTGGGTTATAGTCCAACAGGGTTTGGAAGTCCTAGTGTTTGGAGCGTTGCTCTTCATCCGGTAACTGTGGAGCAGGATCAATTCTGTGTCATGATCCTGCTCCACAGCTACCTGACGAAGGAGCAGTGCTCTAAAAGCTAGTACTTCCAAATAAACCTAGAACATAGAATATTATGTTGCGCTGACCTGTCACACCAATCTGAAGCCCATTTGGACCATAACCTGTTGGAGCATAACCAAGTGTTGCATGATTTTTAACTTTGTCCACCCCAGTCCAACACCAGCACGCTCACATCATGGCTACCATCCAACACAAGCCAAGCCCCATTACCCCCATCACATCTGTAATTGCTGTGGGTCGAAGGGTTGGGGTGCAACACATTTGGTCCCCGATAGGACAATATGTGCATCAACACAATTAGGAGCTTGGGAGTGAAGATATGATTCAGAGTGGGTGCATGGGTATCAAAGATGAAGTCTAGTATGTATCTCACACCTCGAGGCACATATGCCTCCACTCTGCCTCTAGACGTGGCATAATGCACCCTTCTCCCAGTCCTGCCAATATTAATACTTCAAGGGGAATGATTGTGCTTCACCAGTTCTTTCCTGCTGTCACTTATTGCGTCCCATCTTGTCTTTGAGAGGAAGCATGTTGATTAATGTGCATGTGTGTGAGTGAGTGAAGAGGTGTGAGTGCTGCCCCTGAAGGATTCATGATTACTGTGGGCTGTCAGAGTACTCGTGAATTTGGTGATGGACAAAGTGCATTGAGGTTATGATGGTAATACAACCTCAGAGATTGTTGGCGAGACGACAACTTAAGTCCATCATCATACTCCAGATGGCACCAAGCCCAAGCTTTCAGGACAGTACAACTCATTGTCACTTTGTGGGTGGTATCTTCTTACAAGTGCCACTATGCCCTTCTCCTACTCCACTCCACCCCGCCCACCGCCGCAATCACTAGTTTAAAGAAAGGTGACATTGGCTCCTTTCCAGTTCATGTGAAACACATCTCTTTTGAACTGGTCTTTTCCACCCCAGAAGAGATTCCGATGATTCAAAAAACAGAATCCTTAAGATTGAACCATTTCTGCAACCATTGATTTATCTGCCCTTTTTATTCCCGCTCTCATTAGAACATGGGTCTGGGAATAAACCAGAGATTACTACCTTTGAGGTTCTGCATTTTAGCCTTCTCTCTCACCTCATATATTCATTCTGCAAAACCTTAGTTGAGTATTTTGCATCAGTATTTTCTGTGGAAAAGGACATGGAAGATATAAAATGTAGGGAAGAAGATGGTGACATCTTAAAAAATGTCCATATTACAGAGGAGGAAGTGCTGGATGTCTTGAAATGCATAAAGGTGGATAAATCCCCAGGACCTGATCAGGCATACCATAGAACTCTGTGGGAAGCTACAGCCATAGTCAACATGGCTTTGTGCGTGGGAAATCATGTCTCACAAACTTGATTGTGTTTTTTGAGGAAGTAACAAAGAGGATTGATGAGGGCAGAGCAATAGATGTGATCTATCTGGACTTCAGTAAGGCGTTCGACAAGGTTCCCCATGAGAGACTGATTAGCAAGGTTAGATCTCACAGAATACAAGGAGAACTAGCCATTTGGATACAGAACTGGCTCAAAGGTAGAAAACAGAGGGTGGTGGTGGAGGGTTGTTTTTCAGACTGGAGGCCTGTGACCAGTGGAGTGCCACAAGGATCGGTACTGGGTCCTCTACTTGTTGTCATTTACATAAATAATTTGGATGCAAGCATAAGAGGTACAGTTAGTAAGTTTGCAGATGACACCAAAATTGGAGGTGTAGTGGACAGCGAAGGTTACCTCAGATTACAACAGAATCTTGATCAGATGGGCCAATGGGCTGAGAAGTGGCAGATGGAGTTTAATTCAGATAAATGAGAGGTACTGCATTTTGGGAAAGTAAATCTTAACAGGACTTATACAATTAATGGTAAGGTCTTAGGGAGAGTTGCTGAACAAAAAGACCTTGGAGTGCAGGTTCATAGCTCCTTAAAAGGGGAGTCGTAGGTAGATAGGATAGTGAAGAAGGTGTTTGGTATACTTTCCTTTATTGATCAGAATATTGAGTACAGGAGTTGGGAGGTCACGTTGCAGTTGTACGTGACATTGGTTAGGCCATTGTTGGAATCAGAGGCTGACGGGTGACCTTATAGAGGTTTACAAAATCATGAGGGGCATGGATAGGATAAATAAGACAAAGTCTTTTCCCTGGGGTCAGGCAGTCTAGAACTAGAGGGTATAGGTTCAGGGTGAGAGGGGAAAGATGTAAAAGAGACTTAAGGGGCAACCTTTTCACGCAGAGGGTGGTGTGTGTATGGAATGAGCTGTCAGCAGAAGTGGTGGAGGCTGGTACAATTGCAACATTTAAAAGGCATTTGGATGGGTATATGAACAGGAAGAGTTTGGAGGGATATGGGCCGGCTGCTGGCAGGTGGGACTAGATTGGGTTGGGATATCTGGTCGGCCTGAACAGTTTGGACTGAAGGATCTGTTTCTGTGCTGTACATCTCTATGACTCTATTCCCTAACCATATCATTCTTACCAATGTGTTCAACAACTTCCAGCTTCTCCTTCTTCTCTTTGACAACATGTTTCAACTGTTTTGAGACTTCATTAACCTGGGCACCAGGAAGGCAACATACTAACCTTGATTCAAGCTCACTGCCGAAGAATCTCCTATTTGAGTCCCTGAAAACAATTATCTCTGTAAAAATTATTCTTTTAAATCTTGGCAAACCCCGCTGAACATAAGATTCATTCTTAGGCCCAAGATTTGATCGCCATATCTATTTTCCACTGAGAGACTATCCCCTTCAACAGTACCCAAAACAAAGTAACTGCTCGACAGGGGAATAGCCACATGAGACTTCTGAACTACCTTCTCACCTTTCCAACAGTCACCCATCTATCTGACTGATCCTACTGTAAAACCAGCTCTTAATCTATCAACCGTGACTCTGAAAAACTACTCTTTCTGACAGACAGATTTTAATCTTAAACCTGCGAAAGATTTTAAAAATTGAATATTTAATTTTTTTTAAACATCAAGCATTAAAAATCAACCACTGATCAACAGCTAAAGTGACAGGTGAGAGATTTAAAAGGGGCAACTTTTTCACACAGAGACTAGTTTGTGTGTGGAATAAATTGTTAGACAAGGTGGTGGATGCAGGTACAGTTACAACATTTAAAAGACATTTGAAAGATACATGAATAGGAAAAGTTTAAAGGAATATGGGCAAATGCAGGCAAACAGGCTTAGTTTATCTTGGGAAACTTGGTCTGCATGGACAAGTTGGACCAAAGGGTCCATTTCCATGCTGTATAATCTAACGCTTTCCCAATGACAGACGTTAATCAAAGTGCTCGATAGACGCTGCTTTTTGGCTTTCCCCTTTTTGAAGAAGGCAGCTTTCCAATCCAGTAGGGCATTTCCTAAATCTTTTCTGGGATTCTCAGAAGATTCTTACTACGGCATCCACTATCTCTGCAGCTACATCCATTAATATCCTGGGATATATCCCATCAGACTCAGGGAACTTCTCAATCTTTAGACCCATTAGTTTTTCCTAATAGTTTTTCTCTAGTGATAGTTATTTTATGTCCTGCCTACCTTTAACCCCTTGGTTATATAGTGTTTGCAAAATGCTATTAGTGTCATCTACTGTGAAGACAGATGAAAGATATTTATTCAGATCCTCTGCCATTTCCAGATTTCCCAGCCTCATTCTCTAAAGGTACTTGGGTTCACTTTTGTATATTTACATATAAATACATTTACTGCTCATTTTATATTACTTGTTTGCCCTCAGGATATTTGCCCCTGACTGTAATTAACAACCATTAATTTTGCCTTTTTAGTGTCATGAAGCTATACAGTACACAAAGTCCAACTTGTCTATGCCAACCAGATATCCTAATCTGTTCCCATTTGCCAGCATTTGACCCATATCCCTCTAAACTCTTCCTAATCATATACTCATCCAGTTGCCTTCTTAAATGTTGTAGTTGTACCAGCCTCCACCACTCGCGCTGGCAGCTCATTCTATAGACGCATCACCCTCTATGTGAAAACATAGACCCTTAGGTTCTTTTTCTACCTTTCCCCCTCACCTTAAAACGAAGCTCTCTAGTTTTGGACTCCCCTACTCTGGGAAAAGACTTTGGCTATTCACCCTATCCATGCCCCTCAATATTTAATAAACTGCCATAAGGTCACCCCTTAGCCTCAAACACTCCAGGGAAATAGCCCCAGCCTATTCAGCCTCCCCCTATGGCTCCAATTCTCCAACCCCAGGAACATCCTTGAAAATCTTTTCTGCACCCTTTCAAGTTTAACATCTTTCCTATAGCAGGGAGACCAGAATTGAATGCAGTAATCCAAAATTGGCTTCACCATTTTACAATTCGCTTCTCACCATCCCGCTTTGACCCTAACTGCTGCTGTTTTCCTACGAATGTATACTGCCCCTTCCTGTCCCATTTTGTGTATCACAATCAAAATAGTTACCATATTCTTCTTTGCTTACTATCCCACCACCTAAAGCCCTCCTGTTAAAAAGCTCTCTCTGCTGTCCTAGTCATTCTATTTGCCAGGACACTGACACCAGGATACTTCAAATGAAGCCTACTACACTGAAAGAACTCTCTTCTATTTCAAGATTGGTGCCTCTGTCCCAATAAGTGAAACACATTCTTCCCATAATACACTTTAAGCAATGTATTTAACTCCCTGACTATATTCATCCTGTGCCAGTTTAAGCAATAGCACACAGTAACCAAATTCATCATTCAGGTTAATAGAAAACAAAAACAGCAGATGCCAGTGATCTGAAACAAAAAGAAAAATTGCAGGTCCGGCAGAATCTGTGAAGAGAAAAATAGTCAACATTTTGAGTCCAGTGACTCTTCGTCAGATTCTTCCGAATGACTTTGTGTCTTTTTTCATCAAGGTCCTGGCTGTCCTCATAGGTGCAACTGGGGCTTGGTTCAAACTAAAATCAAATATGTTTGAAGAATAGATCTTTATTTTTCAGTAATTTCCTCAATGATGCATAAAGAAATTTCCTTTGACATGCAATAGAATCAAGACTAATGAGAAACACAGCATATAAAATATCGATAGACATTTTCCTTTAGTTATTGTAGCACAGTGCAAAATGGATCATTTTGAAAGGTACACCTTTTCAGTTGAAGTAAAGGTTTATAACTATACTTTGAAATTTTATTCAGTTTTTCACAGGACTGAACTACACAGGTAAGACAGGCCAAACAGCCTAGTTCTATGCTGTAAGATTTTAAAAGTACCTCTGACTGTCACATAAAATACATCACGACATTTGCTTTTTTTACAAAGTCTGACATAATTCCAAAGTAATTTTTAAAGTAGAGCTCTTCTCAAACTAATAAATGATTAGAGGATATTTGATGGTACCAAACTCCCTCCATGTTTTCCAGCTGAAGACGACTGTCCCACCATTCCCTCAGTTAGAGGGTTAGCTATCATTGCACAGGTCGAGACCGATAGCTTCCTTCAATGGCCACTGAGCTAGCAAGCACAAGTCAGATTTTAGCATGTGCCTCATCTCCAGTTAGGCAGAACAGAACACTGCACACAAGTCTACAGCTCTACACAATGCCACCCAGAAGTTAGGTGCATATTAATATTAGCAATGGGAAAGAAGGTTCACAATGAAATAGTGACAAGTGGCATTTAAAACCTTGCCAGATGGCTTAACTGCCTGTGCATTTCTTCCCCTCTCTTTTTAAAATCTTACACAGCAAGGAAAGTAGTTGTATAATAAAGCTGATGTGAAACTGGAATGGTGCAAAGCTATCTCTAAATCAAGGCTGGTTTGTCCTTGAAAATACATGTTCCAATAATCACACTGCAGTTGTGTTAACATAAAGTAGCAAAGCTACATTTTTTGTGCCGCCCAAGTAGATGAGTTATTAACACATGCTAAAACACTGCTCCACACATAAGAGTCTAGAAATTAGAATGCAAAGCAATATCAATGGGTTTTTTTCATCCCTTCTAACTACATGACTTGTATTCTACAGTCACTGACACTGCATTCGATGAATAAGGCAGACTCTAAAGGCCATGTAGACAAATGACCAATCAATGTAACATGCAAAGCAAGAGCTGGTCACAGATAAATGAGACTAGCTCTGAATAAAGAAAAGCCCCTCTTGCTAGTTGAGGCTTTCTTTGAAAAAAAGCTATCAATGCACTAATAAGTTGTGAAAACGTTCCCTGTGTCTGGGAGCTCTGAAATTAATGATCAAGCATTGTCTTGTGAAATCTGCAATGCTGGCATTAAAATTGAAATAAAGGCTGGCACAATTGTAATATTTAAGATGCATCTGGAATGGTATATGAATAGGAAGGGTTTGGAGGGATATGGGTCAAGTGCTGGCAAATGGGACACGATTAGGTTCGGATCAATGGTCAGCATGGACGAATTGGACCGAAGGGTCTGTTTCCATGCTGTACATCTCTATGGCTCTAACTGAATTAATGTCCTCTCTGCAGCAACACAGGAGGAGCAGTAGGCCATCAGTCCCTCTGGTTTGTTCTTTCTTCCATTACTTTATCTGTATTTCATCCTTGCTTTTCCTCACTCAATCAAAATCCCTCCACGTTGCACAAAACTGTCTAAACTCAAGGGAATTTGATTACTTCAAACTATGGAGCAGAGGCACTAAATTTAAATAACACTCCGACATTTCTGGTCATGAATGGCAGTCTGCTCATCATCAAGAAGTTGACCTAAATCCATCGCACACATATGCACTGGAGATTGTGCAGGGATTTTGACAGCAAAATGACAGATTCATGCAGTCAATGTATGAGAATATAATAAATATGTTGACAATTTCCTATACTTTACAAATTCTTATGCTCCCATACATTGCAAAATCTGTCCAGCTACCTGCAAACCAACCATCCTGGTACATCTTCTGAATGCAAGTGTAGTCACAAGAAAAACACAAGCAAGTTCTCTACCACACTTAACCACAGCAAGTGGGCCACTGGATAAGCATGATCTTAGCCACACTACAGGGTCCTTAGTGAAACGGAATGTGATCCCATTTCCCCGAAAATGGTTACGAATTTTCCTAAAGTGCTTTTGAAATTGATGAAGGTGGCTATAAAAAGGGCCAATTTCGGATCATGATACAAATGTGAAGTGATCAAGTATTGTTTCATCTACATGTTACACACCACTCCCACTGTAATACAGGAATAAGAGCAGGGGCTATCCAATCTATCAAGATTCACTTGGATCAACAAAAACAGGAAGAGATGTATAACTGGCGTCTTCAGCAACAATCATCTACTTTATTGCCCAAAGTCAAAAAGAATCCCTTTAACATCCTTCCAAAGCCTGAAATCCCAGGCAGTAAACCTCTGTCATATGGGCAGTTTCATTTACCACTCACATCAAAGTGGCAAATTCCTGGTCTCCCTGTTTTATGAAGCTTAATGTTTAAGGCAAGTCAACAAACTTAACTGGGTTGCTCTCAAACTATTTAGGTGGCTATAGTCAGTCTGACGTGCAATATTTAGGGTTTGGGTATGATTTTCCTACCTAAATCAAATAAATATAAGAGACGAATGTTTTTTTTTAAAACTCATGACACCTTTCCCCATGCACATATACTTCATTAGCGATGAGGCTTCCAACCATAAACAATAATACAAACTGCTGGAAAAGCTCAGCATGTTAGGCAGCATCTGTGGAGAGAAATCAGAATTAAATGCTTCAGGATGAGTGGCCCTTCCTCAGAACTGTGTTGTTGTGGTTGCAAAACAAAGCCACTGCAACAATTTCACAGAGTCATTTTTAGTCGGTTGACAGGAAATGTGTACTGAGATTACCGGTGTCCTCAGGAGACATTTTCTAACCAACCTGTTCAGAGATGTTATAAGACATCTGGAGCAGGTAGGATTTGAGCCTGGGCTTCCTGGCTCAGAGGTAGGACAGTACCAGTGCACCACAAAAGCCCTCCATTGTCGTCAGCAGTATACGGTTCACAAAATAATACAGTTCATTTAGAATACCGATTACACAACCTCTCACTAACCCTGGCTCCCTCACAGACCCCAACAAAACACCTGCTGAGTCAGCAAAACAAAAGTGCCAGCTCAGAGATCTCTGCCCAGGTGCACTTGCTGTAAACTGCTGGGGCATACAGAGACGTTGGGACATTTTCACCAAAAGGTTTGACCTGCTATTTTGTTAGAGTCTGAGGCAGACTTTTCTTCTTAGTACTTGTCCTTTCTCTACACCACTCAGTAACTGGTTTGTCTCCCTCTAAAAGATATCTAGGTATCAGAGTGAAGATTCCACCCTTTGACCAGTACAGCCTATTTAGTGCAAAGCCATGCTGTATATGAGAGCACTTCCTCTTGCTCTTAAGGTTAGCACACCTATATTATCCTGAATGTGGGCATTCCTCCCAATACCAGCACAACAGGCATGAATGTCAAGGGACTAGAACTTCCATACTGCTTTGAAACCTATTACTTGTTCTGGTTCTGAAGACATTTGACAAGAAGAACATCAGGTTAGATTTGTGTACATTACCTGGATACTAGGGCAAAGATGGTTAATCATTAGATGAGTGCTCATGTAATTATAAAATCTGTAACAGAAAGGGTTGTGAAGATTTGATAGAGTGTTCTAAATAATAAGGGGCCTAACTAAAGTGGACAGAGAAAAATTATTGCCTTCAAACTGAATGACAACATGTGGCAAAATTCTTTTTTTCCTAAGCACAGCTAATGGTTATGGTTTAGAATGCAAGGGGAAAGCATGTACAAAGATGGAGGGGAATGATGGGGGAGTGGGACTAGGTTATATTGCTTCTGCTGTGAGGCAGCACTGGTTAGATGGGCTGACTGCTATCCTTCTGTGCTCTGCTATGATCCTGTTGTGTATAAGGTTTGAGTAGTCCCTTTAGATGGGCACCAACTGCCATTTAAAACTTATGCTTCTTAGTGGAGAATCAAGTTTAAAACATTATTCACAAAAACAATTCCTTTTGTTCCAAAAGGTGAATAGGTTCCGAAAAGTACAGTGATTTTAGAACACTGAAAATCTGTAACAGCACAGAAGGAAACCATTGAGCAACATCTATAAGACAACTCTTCCATGAAATCGCCAGCCAAGACATGACATTTAAAGTAGAATAAATAAAATGCATATTTAAAAATCCCTTCAATAATAATTCATGCTATAAAAAGAAATTAAAATTCTTGCCAACATTTTGTGCACTGAAACTAAAATAAGCAACAACAGTAATCTAACTTTAAGATAATTCTAGGTAAAACCATTATGTCATCATTGCTGGGTGCAAAGCCCTAGAAATCTCTACCTAACATAGTCTCTGTGATGAAGATCTTATCAAAAGACTATAGTGGTCCTTTCACCTTTTTGGGCACCAGGGAAGGGCAATTAATGCCAGCTATGTAAATATGAAATAAATTAAATAATGCTTACGATACATGGTTCAGCAACTCCCCTACAACCTCTGCCTCAACTTTGGGATGGGATTACTGGATGGTTGAATGGTTGACATTGCTTGCATCAGCAGATCTTAATACTGACAATACTCCGTGATGGCTGATGACCAATAGGAAGCTGCTGCCATTTAGCTCATGTAGGCTTACAATGCAATTCTTACAATCACCATCCCAACAGGGTGCAACTCTGAGCAACAGCCAGTGCAAGTTGAACACCTGCCTTTGCCAACAAATTCACCCTGTGAAATAAATAAGGCAAACTTACCACGTAATGGGGGTTCTGTAACATCTGAAGTAATTCTATGATTCAAACGTAAGCATGAGATTTCCATTCCTTTTAGCCAGCTCAGACATGACGTCTGAATGGCCTTTCTCTGTGCCATAATTATTCCATGGTCTTTGAGTCACTGTTTATTAAAGTAACTTTATGTTCATCAATTTCCATTCTTCCATAAGCAGATTACTGCGCTGTCAGAATATGCTCACCTGTGCTGCATCACATAGCACAGAAAAGATGGATTAGAATAATTTGGGTGCCTTTATTGCAGGAGGGAGGGTGATTAAGTAATTTGGATGCAAAAACACAGTATGACGTTAGTACAACCTCCTAATTAAACAAAAGGCCAGTCTCCTGAAACAGTTGAGCTCAGACAAATCACATCACCTTTCTTCTCAGACGGTATAATTACGTTTGGAAATGTGAACTATTGGATTAAACTTTGACACCTTATCCCCTGATGTGTCCCATAAATGATTGTTAATCTTGAATATTGCAGGGAAAAAAAAGTCATCCCTGTTGGAACTTGTTGCCTTGCATTTGTCAGAACAGAATCACAAGAACAGCAAAGTGTGAGCCCAACACATAATCTTAAACTGACCATTCACATAATTCTTAGCACAATCACAGTTGTTTAACAAGTGTTGTTCAATTATGGAATCATATCTAAAGTTTGATACTATGTTCTAAGTTTTGCAACACAACTTACCTACTTTTGCTAGAAGCTACATATATTCACACTCAGGGCATTGTCCTTCAGAAATAGAAAGAACATGTTCTTCTGAGACTCTCTGAACCAAATGCAAGGTTGTGGGACAATATCCCCTGATGCATTCACCTTAGCAATGCCTTGATCAATCAGAGGTGATTTGCCTAGTCTGAATTTAAACAAAAGTTCGGGAGTCAACTGCTCCTCCAAGCATTCTCCATTCAATGCCTTGACTAATCAGAGTTCACTTGTCAACCATTCTGAAGCATCAGTTGTCATTCCCAGTGACATCTGGTATTTTTGTAATTCTGTCCTGATGCATAAGACAAAATCTTTCAACACTGAAAACCCACTTCACTCAAAACAGTTAAACATGAATATGAATCTGGCACCTAAAATGTGAGGTGAAAGAACTTAAGATCCAGCTGCCTGAGCAAAGGCTTTCTAACTTAACATGTAGACAACATGCTTAACTCACCATTTGTGTTATGTAGAGCAATTTATCATGAGTACCATCTTTGCATTTATAAATAAAACTTATGTATTTACACACATTTCTCCCTTTTCTATTAGAAGCAGCTAACATCCACATTTAGAATGGAGCCTGCACATGTAAACCTATCATCTTCTAGTTACACCTCTTCAAAGTGGTCACACTGCAGTACTATTACTGGTAACACTGTACCAGGGACAGTGAGGCAAGTTTTCACAGGCAATTGCCATAACAAACCTGGATGTAGCAATTTATAGCTGAAATATAAAAGAGCAGAATCATGACTTTAAGATAAGGGTTGAATACATCCGCATTTCCCTTGTCCAATGACTTTCTGCCTGTAAACCTGCTTCCCTTGGAAACTAACTTGTCATCTTGACTTCTTCATTCAGCACCACAGGAATTATGGTTTTAGTTTCCACTGCTGATCTTGTGGATTAGTGTTAAGTATTTGTAAGGTAACACACAGTAAACAAGTCATTATGTTCCTTTCCTCCTCAAAAAAAATCCATTTGAGAATGGGGACCAATTTATCTTCCCTCTAAGTCTCAAGAGTTTTGTTTCTGTGGTGATGATGACAATATTATTAAACATATTGAAGGCACATTTGAGAACACTCAGTTTTGATTCCTTTCCATAAGTGCGGATGAGTCCTTGGTCCCAGGTACTTGAGTATCAAACTCCACAATCGGGCTGTTTCTCAGTGAGTTTTCTTGATAATATCTGATGCAAGGAGAGAAAGGCCACCCCTAAGTGGAAGAGTATCTGCCAAACGTTCCTCAGCCCAAATAAATAAAAATTGCATATACAAATGAGAATAAACGCTCCAGCTGCCTTGATCATCCGCGTTGAGACGAAGAACAGGTACAGGTAACACTGGAAAGGGAATGGATTCAATCATTTTAAAAAAAAGTGATGGAATTTTTGTCGCAAATCAAAAAGAAAACCTAGTTTATTTCACACAAGTCAACCGAAGTGCTCAAGTATTAACCAACTCAGAAACTGGACGAGATTAAAACAAATGGAAAACAGTTTGATTTTATTTTATTTAGTAATCCTTTGCAAGCCTGAACTCTTCTTGCCACAGAAAGAAGGCCATTCTCTGAGATCCTGGCTGGTCTGCCTCTCATCACTATCACACAATACTCTTAACTAAGAAACCTCTACCAACCTCAGTTTTGAATATGTCAGTTCATCATGTGTTTCCCGATTTTTCGGAGGAATCGAGTTCCAGATTTCCACTATCCCTTTTTTAGCTCTTTTTGTTTTTAGAAATATGCTTTTTCTTCCTCCGTTATAATCAGAGTGAGATATTTGTATTCTACTTGACTGGATCCCTTTATCATTTAATCACATGAATTAATTCAACCCTAAATCTTCTACACTCAAGGAAATACAAGCCAAGTCTATACAACATATCCTAATAATTCCCTCCATTAGCTTTGGGATCACTTGATGAATCTGTGCTGCAAACCAATATCGCTTTCCTGAGATGTGGACAATCTTTCAAAAGGCTATGGTCACTGGTGTATAAAACAGAACCTGATTACCGTAGCTGTGGTCTGACCAGGTTTCACTGGATAAAGTAAATGACTACTGAAGTGTCACTTTCCCCATTTTAGTCCACACGCTAAATTGCATGTTCTTATGGAAGGATAAAGGGATCAGTGCCATCTGGTTGGTAGTAATACCACAGCAAGACTGAAGAACTTGCTAAGCACACAAGCAGCTCCTGCTCCAGTTCAGACACCTGTTATCCATGCATTAAAGTGGCTGATTAAAAAAGCATTGAGTTTAACAATCATGAGAAAGAGAAGCTTCTTTACTGGCATCTAAAACCAAGATTTGATGGCAGAAGGTAAATGTTATAGATAATAGACTGTAAATAGATCATAGACAGTAATGAAACATAACAATACCAGAGAAGCAGTCGAGGGGAGCATAATTAGGAAAGCTAATAGAATGTTGTCTTTATTGCAAAGTCATTGAATAAAAAGTAGAGAGATTATGCTTCAGTTATATAGGGTACTGGGGATACCTCATCTGAAATTCTACATACTATCCTGGCCTCTTTATATCAGGAAGGCTGTAAATGCTTTGGAAGCAATTCCAAGAAGGTTTACCTGGTGAGAAAAGGCAAATTATCTCATGAGAAAAGGTTGGATAAACTAGGCTTGTATCTGCTGGAGGTTTGAAGAGTAAGAGGGAACTTAATTCAAACAGCTAAGATCCTGAGTGGTATAGCACATAGGACATTGAACAGTACACCACAGTACAGGCCCTTCAGCCCACAATGTGGTGCTGAGCATTTATCTTAATCGAAGATCAACCTAACGTACACAGCCCTCAATTTACTGCCATCCATGTGCTTGTCCAGTAGACACTGAAATGTCCCTAATGTCTCTGAATCTACTACCACCACCGGCAGTGCATTCCACACACCCACCACTCTCTACATAAAGAACCTATCTCCCCTATACCTTCCTCCACTCACCTTAAAATTATGACCCCTCATGACAGCCATTTCTGCCCTAGGGAAAAGTCTCTGGCTATGTACTTGATCTGTGCCTCTCATTACCTCTATCAAGTCACCTCTCATCCTTTGTCTCTCCAACGTGAAAAGCCGTAGCTCACTCAACCTCTCTTCATAAGACAAAACCTCCAATCTAGGCGGCATCCTGATTAATCTCCTCTGCACCCTCTCTAAAGCAGCTACATCCTTCCTATAATGAGGTGATCAGAACTGAACACAATATTCCGAGTGTGGTCTCACCAGGGTTGTATAGAGCTGCAACAAAACCTCACAGTTCAAACTCAGTCCCCCTGTTAATGAAAGCACTGTACGCCTGTTAATAAAAACACTGTACGCCTCCTTAACAACCCTGTCAACTTGGGTGGTACCTTTGAGAAATCTATATACATGTACCCCAAGATCCCACTGTTCCTCCACACTGCCAAGAATCCTGTCATTAACCCTGTATTCAGCATTCAAATTTGACCTTCCAAAATGAATCACTTCACATTTATCCAGGTTGAACTCCATCTGCCACTTCTCAGCCCAGCTCTGCACAATTTGAAGAATCTCCATTAGATCAACTTCAGCCTTTATTTTTCTGGAGGCCATTACAAGGAACTTTCCCCTACTCTCCATTCTCTGTTGACCTAACCACCTGTACCCTAACACAATGATGTATGGGAGAATGGTGCATCATTTATAGCAGCTTTACGTGAAAAGGTATCTGTTTAACAGCAATTATAAACAAAGATAATCTTACCTGGAATACACAGGTTATAAAAGCTATAAGAAATGCAATAACTGAACCCTTTTCTTCATCACCATCCTAGGGAGAAGTAAAATTAACAAAGTAATAATGAATAATTACCAAAACAAACTTCTATCAGACAGCAACAAAAGTTGAATAATTTTACTTTCAAAATTCAGATCTTTATCCTGACAGAGAGTGAGGCAATGGCCTATGACATTATCACGGACTGTTAATCCAGAGATCCAGGTAATATTCTGGGGGCCAAAGTTCGAATCCCGCCACATCAGACGGTGGAATTTGAATTCAATAAAAATCTGGAATTAATAATCTAATAATGACCATGAAACCACTGTCGATTATCATCTGGTTCACAAATGTCCTTCTGGGAAGGAAGTTGCCATCCTTACCTAGTCTGGCCTAGCAGCAATGTGGTTGACTCTTAATTGCCTCTTGGATGGTCAATAAATGCTGGCCTAGTGTCAACCCGTCAAAGAATAAAAAAAATTGACAATGAATAAATCTGATAACATTTAATGATTAATAAGATGGTGGTTCCAGTCAGTTGGACACCATTAGCGGTTGGAAGAAGTGGCCAAGAGTTAATAAAGATTGGGGTAACACACTGCACATAGAAAGAAAAAATGGATGACATTCAATCTTTGATGGTGTACATGTTGTTTAGAATGAATTGAAAAGAATTCAATCAGGCATTTATAGATTCAACATTCTAACACGATATTGCAGTGAGCAAGAAAATGACAAGAATAATGAATTATACAGTCAGGAAAAAAGTTGAGCACAAGTCAGGTAAAGTTCCAAACTCAAACTGATAGTTGTTGACAAAACATTGGGAGACAGTCAGCCCTGGAGACAGTTCGAAAAGGAACCAAGAGACCTGGCCCATAGTATGAAATACTGAATTGTGATTACAAATGTGGACTGTTCATTGAGAAAATGTCACTTAGAAAAGTGACATTAGACAGGTTGGCAAGGTAGCATACCATATATGTGAATTATTACCTCAATCTCAAAAATCAACAGTACAAACAGCACAGGTTTAAACTAATGAGATGCCATGAATATTGTCATGGAACTGCGTTCCACACAGGAAAATCAATAGGCAGAATTGACTGAGGGGGAGTAATGAAGGCAAAAATCCCTGGAATCATTTATCAATCTGAAACCGTAGTGGAGACTGTAACGTCTTTGCGGCTAGGTGGGCCAAGATGAGTCAAATTTCTTTCCTCATTTGTATCAATCTTGTCAATTACCAGTAGTTTTTGCTAGTTGCTATGCTTTAATTTTTAACTCTTCACTCAAATAATTCAATGAAAAAGATTAGAAAATTCAACTCTGCTGCGATCAATATCAATTTCTAGCACCCTCCAAACTAAAACCAGCATAAAATTGCTTGTCTGAAAATACAGACTTGTACAATTACACAGAGAATGAAATAATCTCTTACGTAGTTGACCCTCTACCTCGAATTCAATAATAAACGCATTTCAAAAGAATAGTGGAAAATATATGCAAGGAAGCATTGACTAGAGAACTTCGAAATTACATAGTGCCAAAGCAAAACATTCAATGAACTGTTTGAAAATCTTCCAAATAAACCTCACACCCCTGCTCTTTCTTGCAAGTCTCATACTTCTATTGAAAGAATGTTGAGTTTCATGAGTTGTTGTTAATTATAAGATCCTAAGATCATGAGAAATAGGAGTAACATTAGACCATTCATCCCCTTAAACCTTTCCACTATTCAATCAGATCATGGCTGATCGAATTGTGGCCATAACTAAACTTTCCTGACTGCTCCCCATAGAAGTTGACTCTACTGTCAATTGAAAATCTGTCCAACTCACTCCCATGTATATTGTAATGCTTTCAGCTGAGCATCAAGACTCTAATGATTGCTGAGCATTAATTTAAAATCAATAAACCTTCCATCCATTGGAATTCCCATCCTCATTTTGCATTATTTTGCTCCCTTCTTGTCTTGATTCATACAGATGACAATTCCATAAATGTTAGTAACACTCCAACATCACCAACAAGCAGCTACTGATTGTATCTGGACCATGAGTGTAAATGTTCAACCTCAGGGAATTCAGTAACCTCTTCTTATCTTTCGATGAACCAGGAGTGTAAAAGGGCGTGGGTGAGGAAGAGGGAGAGCGAGAGCGCGAAAGAAAGAAAGGGAGAGAGGGGGAGTGAGAGAGAGCGCACGAGAGAGGTGACTGAATAGATCTTAGATTAGATTAGATTACTTACAGTGTGGAAACAGGCCCTTCGGCCCAACAAGTCCACACCGCCTCGCCGAAGCATAACCCACCCATACCCCTACATCTACATCTAGATCTACCCCTTACCTAACACTACGGGCAATTTAGTGTGGCCAATTCACCTGACCTGCACATCTTTGGACTGTGGGAGGAAACCGGAGCACCCGGAGGAAACCCACGCAGACACGGGGAGAACATGCAAACTCCACACAGTCAGTCGCCTGAGGCGGGAAGTGAACCCGGGTCTCTGAAGCAGATCTGGTCAGATTTTCTCATCCCTAGCTGGATAGTTAACTGTGTTGGGTTACAACTGCCCTGGTTAAGTTAAGATAACTTGGCACATGCCAGAGATTGAAACTGGCATAATTTTTCCCTGCAATTACCCACTGTTAGCCTTGGCTTAGTGTTCTACAGAATTCTGTAGCTCAACATTGTATGAGGGAACATTGCACTGTCAGAGGTGCAGTCTTTCAAATGAGAGATTCAATCAAGGTCTTTTTTTCATCCATTCACCGGATCTAGGTGCTGCTGGCTGGGTTAGTATGTATTGCTCATCCCTAATTGCCCAGAGGGCAGGTAAGAGTCGGCCACATTGATGTGGACCTAGAGTCACATGTAGGCCAGACCAGGTAAGGATGGCAGTTTCCTTCCCTGAAGGACATTAGTGAACCAGATGGGGTTTTCTGATAATTGACAACGGTTTCACAATCATCATTGGATTCTTAATTCCAGATACTTATTGAATGCAAATTCCACATCTCAGCAAAGACTGGATTTGAACCCAATTCTTCAGAACATTAGTTAGGTCTCTGGATTAATAGTCTCGCAATAATACAACTAGGTCATTGCCTCCTTTATTATATTTCATTGAGCCACTGGGGGGAGTTTAGAGACATTTCAGAAGCCTTTAGATTATCAGAAAGAATTACATAATTTTTGAATGCAAAGATCTTAGATATTTTGGCATAAGAACAAGATCAGCTTGCAAAAGAAAGAGTTGTAGTAATGAAATATCTTTTCCAAGCTCATTATGTCCTCAAAGCCAATAAAGTTCTTAAGTGCAGTCACCATGGTAATGTAGAAAATGCCAATTTGTGCAGCAAGTTCCCACAAACAACAATTTGATAACAGCCAAACAATGTCAGGAGAGAAATAAGCATTGTCACTGTTCTTCAAAACAATGCCACAAAGTCTCTCATTGCCATCAGACAAGGACAGACCACATCTTAAGTTTTTTGGCTGCTGCAGACCTGCAGGTTTCTCTTCTGGTCTGACAAAGAGTCTCTGTCTTTTCACAGCCCAAGCTGTTCACCTCCATGACAACCAATCACATGGTAGTTGACAGGCAGAGGAAGCTTGGGATGATAGCATGAGAAAGCTCACTCAACCTCGGGAAAGAGTAACACTCCATGGAACCAGATAGAAATGACACTTAGCTAATTTATTGTTAAAGGTCCAACTTTACAAAAGCTTTATGGATATACTTGGTCTCATCTTGCTCACTGAATTCATAAATATAGAAGAAGATATTTCTTCAAATGTTATGTTGACAAAACATCAAACATGACAAAGTTATATGATAACTATATAAGCACACATTGTAGTAAATAAACATGAGAATATAAGAAATAGGTGGTGGGATGGACCATTTAACCTTGCAAGCCTGCTCCTTCATTTTATAAGATTATGAATGATCTTTAACCTCAATACACTTTCTGGCACTAACCCTACATCTATTAATTCACTGGTATCCAAAAGTATCACAAAAGCTAAGCATCCAAAGTTGTGCAGTCCAAAGAGTCACAATCCCTTCAACAAAGAAATGTCTCCTCATTGCAGTCCTAAATGCCTGACCTCTTATTTTAAGACAGTGACCTCATGTTCTAGAGTCATCAGCCAGGGAAACATCCTCCACACATCAACCCTTAACAGCCCCTTTCTGTATACTTAACTGTAATCACTTAAATTTCATACATAAATGGAGAAATGTAGTGATTTGTTACATATGTACTGACTTACAATTTATTGCATGTTTTTCACGGAGGGCAAAAACAAAAAGGAAATGTTATTCAACTTTGCTGTTATTTTCAGATAACCTGAAGCTATGTTAAAAATTTCTCAATTACCTGAAAATTGTGTTCTATGAGGTGAACTCCACGGATCAAGTTGAGAGCTCCACACATAATATTAAGGATAACTGAGAGGATCCCAACTGCACTTACTGGTTCCAGTCTGTAACTGGGTGCTGTGGATAAATAAATTGTATTTGTAAAGACAGACAATTTGCTATAACGACAGTCTTATCAATATTCCTGTCAATAGGACTAGTACAGCCTGATAGCAAAATAACTGCCCTGTACAAATACAAGATTTTCTCATTTTTGAGGAACAGATTTTCACAGCTTGCCAATTTTATTCTCATTTACTCTCTGACAGCCTATTTTTCATCAACTAATTTACAGGCCTGACCCAAGTCATTGAGAGGTCGGAAATCAGGCATTTTTCAAAAATTCATTTTTAGGATGTCAGTGTGCTAGGTACACCAGCATTTATTGAACCACTGCCTTTTTGAACAGCTGTAGTCTGTGTGATGTAGGTACACAACAGTACCGTCAAGAAAGGAATTCTAAGATTTGTGACCCAACAACATTAAAGGGACAGCAATACATTTCTAAATAAGGGTGTTGTGGCTTGAATGGGAACTTGAAGATGGGGGTGTTCCACGTATCAGCTACCTTTAGGTTCTAGGCTCCTTCTAGGTGTCAAAGGTGGGAATTGTTTCATGAGACGTGGGTATCTCTGCTGAGGCCAGCATTTGTCCTTGATCTGACTTAGCTTACTCGAGTATTTCACAGGACAGTTAAGAGTCAACCACATTGGTGTGGATCTGGAGACCAGACCACGCAAGGATGACAGTTTTTCCTTTCCCAAAGAGGATTAAAATGGTATTAGATGGGTTTTCACAACAATGAATGATCTATGCCATGGTCACTATGATTCCAGACTTCTGAATTTAATTTCAAATCTAACATTTGGAATGGTGGGAGTTAAACTAGTTTCCCCAGAGCATTAGGCTGGGCTACAGCAGTGTCTCCCATAGGAGAATGCAAACATCCTCATCAGACAGGTCTTTATGACGATCCATGGGAGTTTCATGGTCAGCTATCTTTTAATTCCAAATATTTTTCCTCCTTACTGTTTGAATTTAAATTCCACCAAATTCCCTAGTGTGACCTGTACACATGTCCCTCAAGCATTACCTGGGGGCTCTGGATTACAAACCAAGTCAAATGACATTATCACTGTCACCAACTACAGCAAAAGTTCAAGAAACCAAATGGCCTACCCCTGTTCCTAAGAGTTGTGTTCAGGAGAAGTACAAGGAGAAAGTGAGGACTGCAGATGCTGGAGATCAGAGTCAAAAAGTGTGGCATGTTTTGAACATAAGCTCTTCATCAGGAACACTGAAGAGCTTATGCTCGAAATGTCCACTCTCTTGCACCTCGGATGTTGCCTGACTGGATGTGCTTTTCTAGGGCAACACGTTTTGACTTCAGGAGACGTATAGTTAATCCATGGGGAATAAAGCTAAAATATAATTCAAATTTCCATTTTGTGGCCATTAATTCTAAAGGAGAAACAGATGAAATAATAGGAGATAAAATTTTAGAGTCCATCATTAAGAATGAGATTAGGGAGCACTTCGAAGTGCATGACAAATCTGTTAGAATTCTCTTAGGAGGTTAATGAGCAAGTTAGATGAAGGAGAGCCAATGGACATAATCTATTTGGATAGCCAGAAGACGTTTGACACGGTACTGCACTGGAGGCTACTACTTAAAAGTCCATGCTGTTAAGAAAGATATTGGCAAGGATAGAGAACTGACTGACTGGCAGAGGGCAGAAAGTAGGGAAGAAAGGTTTTTTTTTCAGGAAGACAGCCAGTGACTAGTGAAGTTCTGTAGGGGTCAGTATAGGGACCACACCATTCATGCTATACACCAACGATCTGGACGAAGGAACTGAGGACACTGCAACCAAAAGATAGGTGGAGGAACAGACACTGTTGAGAAAGTGTAGCATTTGGTAAAGTACAACAGGTCAGGCAGCATTCGAGGAGCAAGAGAGTCGATGTTTTGAGCATAACCCTTCTTCAAGGCTAGGGAGGGGGAAGGAGGCTAAGAGATAAATGAGGGGAGTGGGACTAGGGGAAAGGTAGATGATTGGTGGTAGGTGGTAATAGGTTGGTGGGAAGGAAGATGGACAGGTAGGTCAGGTCAAGAGGACAGATCTGAGTGGGAGGGTTGGATCTGGGATGGGGTGGGGGTAGGGGAGATTTGGAAACTGATGAACTCAATGTTCATGCCATGTGGTTGTAGGTTTCTGAGGCGAAAGATCTGCAGTCCTCACTTTCACCCTGATAGTGTTGAGGAAATGGGAAGGCTGCAGAAGGACTAGGATATCCTAGGAGAGTGGGCAAAGAAGTGGCAGATGGAATTTTACATGGGTAAGTATGAGATTATGCACTTTGGTAGGAAGACTAGAGGCACAAACTATTTTCTAAATGAGAAAAGGCTCCAGAAACCGGAACCACAAAGGGACTTGCGAACTCTAGATTCAGGATTTCCCTAATGTTAACATGCAAGTTCAGTTGGCAGTTAGGAATGCAAATGAAATATTAGCATTGATTTCAAGAGGCATAGAATACAAACAGCAAAGAGCAAAGGATGAACTTCAGATCATTCAGGATGCAGAGGGGGTGATTGAAAAGAGTTACAGGGAGGTAGTCAAACCTCAGGTAAAAGAAGAAGGTAGATGGGTTACCGTCAGGGGACGGAAAGGGAACTGGCAGACAGTGTAGGGGTCCCCTGTGGCCGTTTCTCTCAACAATACGTATACCATCTCGGACACTGTTGGAGGAAACAACTTACCAGGGGTAAGCAGTGGGGACAGGTCCCTGGCACACAGTCTGTACCTGTTGCTCAGAAGGGAAGGAGGAAGAGGAGCAGAGCATTAGTCATTGGGGGCTCCATAGTTCGGGGGAACAAGTAGGAGATTCTGTCAGAATGAGAGGTACTCGCAGTTGGCGTGTTGCCTCCCAGGTGCCAGGATTCATGATGTCTCTGATCATGTTTTTGGGATCCTTAAGGGGGAGAGGGAGCAGCCCCAAGTCATGGTCCACATAGGCCCCAACGACATAGGTAGGAAGAGAGATGGGAATTTAAGGTAGAAATTCAGGGAACTAGAGTGGAAGCTAGAACAAACAGAGTGATTGTCTCCGGCTTGTTGTCCGTGCCATGTGCTAGTGAGGCACAGAATAAGGAGAGAGAGGAGTTGAACACGTGGCTACAGGGATGGTGCAGGAGGGAAGGTTTTGGATTCCTGGATAACTGGGGTTCTTTCTGGGTAGGTGAGACCTCTACAAACAGGTTGGTCTTCACCTGAACCACAGGGGTACCAATATCCTGGGGGGGATGGGAACTTGCTAATGCTCTTCGGGTGGGTTTAAACTAATTCAGCAGGGGAATGGGAACCGAAATTGTAGTTCAAGTATATGGGAGGATGAGAGTGGTGAAGTCAGAACTAAGATTTCAAGATCACAAGAAGGCACCAGCAAGCAAGAAGTTGGTTTGAAGTGTGTCTACTTCAAGGCCAGGAGCATCCGGAATAAGGTGGGTGACCTTGCAGCATGGGTTGGTACCTGGGATTTCAATGTTGTGGCCATTTCAGAAACATGAGTAGAGCAGGGACAGGAATAGTTATTGCAGGTTCCAAGATTTAGATGTTTTCAGTAAGGATAGAGAAAATGGCAAAAGAAAGGGTGGTGTGGTACTGTTAGTCAAGGACAGTATTACGGTTGCAGAAAGGACGTTTGAGGACTCCTCTACTGAGGTAGAATGGGCTGAGATTAGAAACAGGAAAGGAGAACTGTTGGGAGTTTTCTATAGGCCTTCAAATAGTTACAGAGATGTAGAGGAAAGGATAGCATAGATGATCCTCAATAGCAGGGTGTGTGACAGGGTAGTTGGTATGGGGGACTTTAACTTTGCAAATATTGACTGGGAATACTACAGTTGAAGTACTTTAGATGGGTCAGTTTTGTCCAATGTGTGCAGGAGGGTTTCCTGAAACAATACGTAGACAGGCCAACAAGTGGTGAGGCCACATTAGATTCGGTACTGGGTCATGAACCCAGCCAGCTGTTAGATTTGGAAGTAGGTGAGCACTTCAGTGATAGTGACCACAATTCAGTTATGTTTACTTCGGCGAAGGAAAAGGATGGGTACATACTACAGGGCAAGAGTAAAGCTGAGGGAAAGGCAATTATGATGCAATTAGGCAAGATTTAGGATGCATAGGCTGGGGAAGGAAACTGCAGGGCACAATAGAAATGTGGAGCTTATACAAGGACCAGCTACTGCAGGTCCTTGATAAGTACGTACTGGTCAGGCAGGGAGGAAGATGTCGAGCGCGGGAGCTGTGGTTGACTAAGAAAGTTGAATCTCTTGTCAAGAGGAAGGCGGCGGCTCATGTTAAGATGAGATGTGAAGGCTCAGTTAGGGCGCTTGAGAGTTGCAAGTTAGCCAGGAAAGACCTAAAGAGAGAGCTACGAAGAGCCAGGAGGAGACATGAGAAGTTGTTGGCGGATAAGATCAAGGTAAACCCTCAGGCTTTTTACAGGTATAAAAGGAATAAAAGAATGACTACAGTAAGATTAGGGTCAATCAAGGATAGGAGTGTAAAGTTGTGCATGGAGTCAGAGGAGATAGGGGAAGTGCTAAATTAATACTTTTTGTCAGTATTAATTCTAGATAAAAACAATATGGTCAAGGAGAATACTGAGATATAGGTTACTAGATTAGATTTGATTGAGGTTCACAAGGAAGAGGTGTTAGCAATTCTGGAAAGTGTAAAAATAGGTAAGTTCCCGGGGCCAGATGAGATTTGTCCGAGGATTCTCTGAGAAGCCAGGGAAGAGATTGCCGAAGCTTTGGCTTTGATCTTGATGTCGTCATTGTCTACAGGAATAGTGCCAGAAGACTGAAAGATAGCAAATGTTGTTTCCTTTGTTCAAGAAGGGGAGGTAGAGACAACCCTGGGAATTATAAACCTGTGAGCCTTACATCGGTTGTGGGTAAAGTGTTGGAGAGGGTTATAAGAGATAGGATTAAAGGAATAAGTTGATTAGGGATAGTTGTGCCTCACAAACCTTAGTGAGTTCTTTGAGAAGGTGACCAAACAGGTGGATGAGGGTAAAGCAGTTGATATGGTGTCTATGGATTTCAGTAAGGTGTTTGATAAGGTTCCCCACAGTAGGCTATTGCACAAAATACAGAGGCTTGGGATTGAGGGTGATTTAGCGGTTTGGATCAGAAATTGGCTAGCTGAAAGACAGAGGGTGGTGTTTGATGGGAAATGCTTATCCTGGAGTTCAGTTACCAGTGGTATACCACAAGGATCTATTTTGGGGCCACAGCTGTTTGTCATTCTTATCAATGACATGGATGAGGGCTTATAAGGATGGGTTAGTACATTTGCAGATGATACTAAATTCGGTGGAGTTGCGGACAGTGCCAAAGAATGTTGCAGGTTACAAAGGGATATAGATAAGCTGCAGAACTGGGCTGAGAGGTGGCAAATGGAGTTTAATGTGCAAAAGTATGAGGTGATTCACTTTGGAGGGAATAACAGGAATGCTGAGTACGGGGCTAATGGTAAGATTCTTGGTTGTGTGAATAAGCAGAGAGATCTCGGTGTCCCTGAAAGTTGCCATCCAGTTTGATAGGGTTTTAAAAGGCATATGGTGTGTTAGCTTTTATTGGTAGAGGGATTGAGTTTCGGAACCATGAGGTCATGCTGCAGCTGTACAAAACACTGGTGTGACCACATTTGGAATATTGCATGCAGTTCTGGTCACCACATTATAGGAAGAACGGGGAAGCTTTGGAAAGGGTGCAGAGGAGATTTACTAGGATGTTGCCTGGTATGAAAAGAAGGTCTTATGAGAAATGGCTGATGGACTTGAGGCTGTTTTCTTTAGATAGAAGCTTGAAAGGTGACTTAATAGAGACATACAAGATGATCAGAGGATTAGATAAGGTAGAAAGTGAGAACCTTTTTCCTCAGATGGTGATGGCTAGCACGAGGGGACATAGCTTTAAACTGGTGGGGGCAAATGGGTGATAGATATAGGACAGATGTCAGAGGTCATTTCTTTATTCAGCGAAAGTAAGGCTATGGAATATCTGGCCTGCACCAGTTGTAGACTCGCCAACTTTAAGGGCATTCAAATGGTCATTGAATAAACATATGAATGATAATGGAATCGTGTAGGATAGATAGGCTTTAGATTGGTTCCACAAGTCGGCACAAAAATGAGGGAAAAAGGGCCTGTATTGCACTGTAATGTTCTATGTAATTGAAATGAGAAGGAATTTCTTCAGCCAAAACATAGTTCATCTGTGGAACTCATTACCACAAAAGGCTGTGGATGCACAAAGTCATTGAATGTATTTGAGACAGAGATAGATAGGTTCTTGATTGAACTGAATTGAATGATATATTGTAGCTTGTATTTAACAAATAAATAGTGAAAAGTGTAATAAGAGTGATTGGGTTACAGGGAGAAGGCAGGAGAACGGGGTTGAGAAACTGCAATTATCAAATGCCACAGTGAACTCAAATGGGCTGAACAGCCTAATTCTGCTCTTACATTTTATAGTTTTATGGTCTTAGGAGTGTCTCTGCAGTACACGATAAGGACAGGGAGATGCAAAATAGAGCTGCGACAGTACCAACACTGATAATTCCAGCATGACAAATTTGGAACAGCAGCTTTTAAGGGAGAAAACTACTACTTAAATCCAATTCCACTATCTATGAAGATATATCCAACAATAGTTGTGAATCTATTGACAAGAAGCTATATGAAAGCAAAGCTCTCCCCAAAGCGTTATGGTCAGAAACTCTACATGATTCTCCAATGTGGGAGAAATTACACCATGGTTAAAGGTGGCCGATGTCATCCAGTGCAAACGTGCAGTTGCACGCACGAGATCACATGATTCATATAAAAGCCCTGATGCACTTTCAAAAACTGTAAATGTATCTAACTCACAGAACTACAGGTCTCTGCTGTAACCTAAGGCCATTAAAGCTAGTAACAGGTGAGTTGTGCCAAAAGCAGCTCAAAACTGAAGCAGCACCATTCCAAATATTACTAAAGGAAAACTTGAAACAACCATCATGAGGAGCCGCTCTGAGATTCTCAAATTGGCATTAAGTCTAAAATAATTACTTTGCTGAGGACGACTTTCAATTGGCCTGTTCATATCTTACAATGGAACGAATAAAAATCAACATTAAGACTGACATTTTTGATGGACTGTGTCAGGAATTAACAGTTATTCTTAGGTTTAACTTATTTGTTTGATAAATATTGCTTTATAATTAGTGTTCATCAGCAAAGCAATGTTTTAATTTTAAAATGCATGGATGTTGGCCACAAAAGCAGCCTTTTGGAAACCAGCTAGTCTCCACATCACAACCATAATTAGAAAAGCATAGTGTGGTAACAATCACCTTCGTAAAATCTTTGCATCACATTCCACAAAGTTGCATGGAAACCCGAGCACTCTGTATCCCTAAATGGCTAACACTTCTGAATGGTACGCCTGTATCTAGCCACTGAATCTACGTTAGAAGCGGCACGGTGGCTCAATGGTTAGCACAGGTTCAATTCCAGCCTCGGGTGACTGTCTGTGCATATTCTCCCCATGTCTGCATGGGTTTCCTCCCGGTGCTCCGGTTTCCTCCCACAATCCAAAGATGTGCAGGTCAGGGGAATTAGCCATGTTAAATTGCCCATAGTTAGGTGCATTAGTCAGGGGTGAATGTAGGGGAATGGGTCTGGGTGGGTTGTTCTTTGGAGGGTCAGTGTGGACTCGTTGGGCCGAAAGGCCTGTTTCCACACTGTAGGGAATCTAATCTAATCAATCATGGTAAAGTCAAATTGTGACCTAATGCAGTTTGTTAGTCTAACTTTCATCATGTAACAAGGGAGTTGGACTGAAGTCTTCTTACAGCGTGAGACAAAATAGCAATTCTGTTTACAAAGAGATATGCAGACTAAATTCACAATTATACCCTTAAATACATATGGTTCTAAACATTAGAATTTAAATGCTTATTTTTAACTAGTGTTTTAAATATGATTGGCTCTCCATAAAACATGAATTTGATTTTAAAGTCAATTCCACAGCAGTCTGCAAACATCACTGTTGTTGATCCCATTAACAAACAAAAATAGAAATTGCTGGAAAAGCTCAGCAAGTCTGGCAGCATCTAAGGACAGAAATCAGAGTTAACGCTTCGAGTCCAGTGACCCTTCCTCAGAACAGTTCTGAGGAAAGGTCACTTGACCCAAAACATTACCTCTTGACTTTTCTCCACAAATGCTGCAAGACCTGCAGAGCTTTTCCAGCAATTTCTACTTTTGTTTCTGATTTCCAGCATCTGCAGTCCTTTTGGTTTTACCTTGTCGATCTCATCTGGAGTAACTTCTTTAGCCGGAGAGTGGTGAATCTGAGGAATTCATTGCCACAGAAGGCTGGGGAAGCCAGGTCATTGAGTATATTTAAAGGAGAGATAGAGAAGTTTGTGATTGCCATGGGGATCAAAGGTTATGGGGAGAAAGCAGAGAAATGAAGTTGTAAAATCTATCAGCCATGATTGAATAACAGAGCAGACTCAATGGGCCCGTGTCTTATGATCTAATTAAAGTTGTGACATTGGAAAAAAATGAATATATGAGCATTACATTTCTGAGCAACATCAATGCATTCAAAAGACAGTATCTGATCTGGCCTTACCAGGGCTTGACTGCAAAAGCAGATGTCCGTTCAGTGTCCCGTTGGAAACTATGATATCATCCACATTTACTTGGCGGGGTGGTGTCACCTTTAGCTCTCTCTGGATGTTGGTCACACTGATTTTTATTGATGGCCGGTTTGAATAGTTATAGTGCCATTTTATTTTCTGTATTATACTATCTGCAGATTAACAGATTAATTAGATTAGATTCCCTAGTGTGGAAACAGGCCTTTCAGCCCAACAAGTCCATACCGACCTTCTGATGTTTTGTGTAAATCTACTGAACAAAGAGTGAAAGGCTAACAGAAATATTTCCAATAGGAGCTACTTCACTACACACTATTTTAGCAAAGCAATGGAAACTGTAGCTGTTATTTAACAGAGAGGTTATTATGGTCCTTTTTCACTCAGCTTGAACCAAAGATGCCCTATCAGAGGTTACTCTAGACCGGGTTCCATGCTGCTGTGACTCTGATCACTTAACTCAATGAAGCCATCCATGACGTGCAACCCAATAAGTGAAATTATTCATTTTAACTCGGGTCTCAAGTAGTGACCCGAAACTGAGCACCCCGGCAAAACAAAAAGAATGAAGGAATAAGGAGATTTCTCATCTCATACAGGAGCTCTTATCCCTTTTCTTTTAAAAGAAGTGTCAGCAGATGAGTACTTTCCACTGCAATTTTGCTTCTGAAGAAATATGCTAAAGGTGTAAAGAGGGCAATGATATTGAATGCAATAAAAAGAAAAAGGTTACAATAATGGATATGTCGAAAAATAAGATATAACAATGACTCCCTTCTCATCAATTCATAGTTTAGGAGGTCACAATCACGGCATTCCCAGCTTTTACATATTTCACTTGCAATTGAAAGGCTGGTCGAAGCAGATTCAATACTGACTTTCATATGGAATTAGGTTAGTCCTTGAAAAGGGAAGAACTACACAGAGTTATGGAGAAAGAGCAGGAGACTGATGCTATTACATAGTCCTTTCATAAAGGGATAGCACACATACACTAGGTGGAAAGGCTGTAATATTTTATGTTTAACAAGCACACACAGTAAATCCAATTACGTTAGATTAACTCAATAAGTCAGGAGGTACAAAGCTCTTCTGAGATGAGGGAGAAGAGAAAAGCACAGTGGAAATGTGTTGCTCTCAGTCCAACATTAACAACAATGTGTGACAGAAGTAGTTACTGGGAATTTTATTTATTTCAAATATTCTTAAGCAACATGATAGGGTAAATGCTAAGAGGAGATTTTCTCTCATGACGCTGCCTCAGAATGAAGGGATGCCAATTTAAGACTGAGATGAGGAGGAATTTCTTCTCTCAGATAATTGAGTGTCTTTGGAACTCGTTGCCACAGAGAGCTGTGGGGGCAGCTTCCTCGTATATTTTTAAGGCTGAGATTTTTGATCAGTTGGGGAATCAAAGGTTACTGGGAAAAGGCAGGAAAGCAGACATAAGGAATGTTGAATCAGCCATGATCCTATTGAATAAGAGCAGGCTCGAGTGGCCAAATGTCAGACTCCTGTTCCTACTTCTTATGGTCAAACCACTCTCTGTTCCCACACTACTAGAAGGCCCACTAGAAAACCTAACGTCGCCCATTTCCTTTGGGGGAAAACGTCTACTCTTCTACCTGATTTTTAAACCTGGGTTTGGGAACTAACAATGTAAATGTTGAGGAAAAAAGAATCCAACAAAGTCTTCTACACCAACAAGCTGCCTCATCCATTTGTTTTTAAAATGCCATTCTCGTGATGTACGAGGAGATGCAATCAAAGGATTATTTTTATTTCCCAAGAGGTGATTTTCCATTCTCTTGGACGGCTGCAGCTCAGTTATAAGATGATACAAGCCAGCTGATTTCTTCACCCACATCATAAAAGAATTAAGATAACCATATTGGTGTGAAACTGAAGTCACAAGCCAGGATGACAATAGATTTTTTTTCCCTAAAAGACCACTAGTAAACCAGTCTGATTGTTATAACAATCTAGCAGCTTCACAGTCACTTTGCTAAAAAAAATAATTACTTGCACTCATATTATTACATTGAGAAAGATCACTTTAAAACTGCAGCTATCTGAGAAGCTAATATTTTGCCATGTAGCTAAAGAAACTATTGGAAATTTCACTACTGCATAGCCTGGTGAAGTTTCAACTAGAACATTCAACACAGTCTTTCAAACAAACACAGATGCAAATTTAATAGACAGTGAATTCATTAAAACATTTAAGAATCTGTGGTTCAACACTGGGGTCAACAGGCGGAAGGGACATGAGTGACGGAAAATGGAGAAGCTGGCAAAGGTAAGCAGTGAGAAGACAGAAGACTAACCAAATTCAAGAAAAGCGTAGGGTCTTGAAACCATGTGAATTTTAGCGATCTCGAAGGAGGAGATAAACTCCATTCCAAGTTCCTCCAAGAAGCAAAATGCCATCGTTGTGGGGTAGTAGCTACAGCAGATGGTCATGTAGGCGATACCCTGTGAAGAAGTAAAACTGGGGATGGAGCAGGCAAGGGAAGATCATTAAAGATATTGAAACAGAATAGTAAATTTATATCTTAAATATTGCACAACTTAAAAGTAATATATTTTGTTTGTTAAGTAGTGAAGCTACAGGGTTCATTCAAATGCTGAAATTATCAGCTTAACCTTCAGAGAGGTTTCCACTCACTTCACACTACGGTGCAGCTGCCAAGGGCAAATGAGCTGTAAAAAGGACAAAAAATATATCATCGTAATTTGGCTCTATTCCCCATATAACCTACAAAATACACTTAGAGATTTGAACTTGTTATAGTCCCACTTGTTATTACTGAGCAAATCAGATCCTAGTCTGAAATCTGATTTAATGGATCATATTTTATATCTTCCCAGCTTTAATGAGGTGGCCTGTTACTGAAACATAAGCACACAATGCACCAGAGTTGGTTTTAACAATGTTACAAAAGTTTCTGCAGAAGAAAATGGAATTAAATCAAACTATTTACATTGGGCACAAATCTGAAAATTTTGAAACATATGGCAAATACAGGTCATTCTGCTATAACAAGTGTTTCGTTAGCATGAATTCACTATAACACGATTGACGAATGAGGACATTGTTTCTAAAGTGCAAACTTTTAAAACTTGTGCTGGCTGTAATGTAATTATATCGCCAACACTTTAAGCGCGGTTTTTCTATAACACGGGGTTGCATTAGAAATACAATCTCATTAATCTTAACAGCACTCCTTTATAGTACTGATAGAGAAGATTATGTTGTCTATCTCTTCTATTGTGTATAACTTTAGCTGTGCTTCAATTCACAACTGTCAAGTGCCCAGCCTAGAAGCTGTGGAATGGCCTCCCTCCCTAAAGTTCTTGCCCCGCTATCTCTCTCCCATTCTTTAAACCTGTGATCACCCTTTGCCTTCCTTTAATGGCTCAATAATAAATTCTTACACTGAGAAAAGATTCTAAATAAGTGCATGTTGTTCTTGTTGCCTCTTTAGGCCATATAATCAAAACCTTGCTGAAATTTGCCTCCTGAGTTTGAAGGGTGCATAATTTACACCATTAATTGTCGTAGGTTTCAAAATTTATTCTCTCAATTGCTACTTTCCCAGTTCCTTTTCTCAACCAGATCCAACCAGGGCTTTGGAATGCAATTACCTATACTGTGTGGGAATGTTCCCTCAAAGATCGGTGCTACTGTTTAAAGCAGTGATGCTCAGTACTAATGACGAAGGATAATTACAAGTTCACATTCTCCTCTGTTGTTTCCCCAGTCTAAGACTTATTACACAGGGAGAAGGAAAGCAGAACCTGTAGCATTTCAAGATGAAATAAAGCAAAACAATCAAAACTGGGAGTGGGAGGAAAAGAGGCACAATGAATCCAGGGAATACCCCACAATGAATCCAGGGAATACCCCACTAGAAAGCATATGGATTGGCTGGGAAGTGAGCAAGTGAATTAATGGAAAACTACAATAACCATGTATTTAAAAACTTTCAAAAGTGGGGTAAAGGTTCTGTTTCTTCTTTGAGTACTTAAATTCTTTGATTTAAGCAAGTAAGTTCTGTTAGCCAGAGTTAATATTTCACTGAGATTCAGTGCACAGCCCAACGCAGGATACAACTCCAAATGGTGCACAATAAATTTGTTTTAATATCAAAAAGATGCCTTCCACCCAAAACCCTAAATTACAGCTTCCTGATTTGGCACTACACTCTGGCAAGTTGAAAGTACAGACCTGTGTACAGTACTAAGATAAGACAACATTAGTCAAAATTATCTCAAATATACCCAAGCATAGGATGGAAAATAACAAGGCTAATTCTGACTTGTTTAACAACACTTTAAATTAAGATGCAATATTGCATATAAATTCTATGCACTTCATTACAGTGAGATTAGAAAAGAAACAACTGTCCAGCTAACTGAGACCAATGCATCATGAAAACCCATTTTGGAACTTGGAGAGGGTGGGGGTGGGGGTGAGGGGTATTCTTGTTGCTTGCCCTTGATTATGGGAAGAATGGGACGTTATGCCATCAGGACTTTGTGTTGCTAATCATAGCAATGCTCAAAAATAGCTGAAATCTACAAGATGAGGTTGAAGACTCCCTTAAAAGATTTTAGATGCAGTACTCCAGCTTCTCAAGTCCACAGGAATACAGTAAAAACACAGCTTCTTTTCACTGCTATGCTTCCTTCAGCCCTGAGTAACTCAGCAGCAATAGCTAAACTAAAAACAGGTCCTCAACTGTCCTGTGGGCACTTGGTTTTAATAATAAACTTGCCCTCCTCTCCAAAATAGGACACTTAAACACTTCATTACTGACTGCCATAAAAAATTGCAGAAGTAGGAATGGGTCTTATTGGAGTTACATTTTAATGCTGGTCACTGTGGAGACGTTACTACCTGGGGTAATACCTTTACACAGGCATGCTCAAAACAGGGAATTTGTAGTCACAGAGCCCATAAATTCCCTTAAAATTTGATACAGTACTGTCTTGAATACAAAGAAACAGTAGAGTGTGTAAGATATGGACAGGAATTTTACTGGGGAGCTCATAGCAGAAAACAGCCTTGAGTCAGATGTGTTCAATGACCTGTTCATGTGAAATGTATGAGTCAGTATGAAGAGGCTGAATGAGAACATTTGCCATTCTATTTACTGGATGCAAACCCAGAAATTTGAAGCTGTGCACTAACGATGAACCCCAACAACTGTATTCTATCTCATTGCTAAACTGCTCTACAAATGACCCAAAGCCTCAGAATACTGTATCACAGGATTTAGGAGCAGGAGTTAGTCACTTGAGCAGTTCTGCCATTCAACAAGATCACAACAAATCCAATTATGTTCTCAACTCCATTCTTCTGCCACAACCCTAATAACCTTGGACTCTCAAAAATCTTTCTAATTCTGCCGTGAATAAATTCAATGACTCAGCCACCAATGTATCATTGTGAAGAGAATTTCCTAGATGAACAGCCCTCTGAGAGAAAGGACTCCCCTCATCTCTGACCTAAAATTTGACACACAATAGGCTGTAGTGCCACACCCATCACTTTTACAAAATAGAATGGATGCTGAAAAATGCTGGAAATATCCAGGATATCAGGCAGCATCTGTGGAGAAATAATCATGGTCAGTGTGTCGGCGGTGTCTCCTTTTGTCCAGACTCCAGCCAAACGATCACAGACGTGAAGCAGTAACTCCATTTATCTCTCCACATCTGCTGCCTGCTCCATTGACTGGTTTCCTGGTTAGCAACAGGCATCACTGTCTTACTAAGCTGCATCAGAGAGGAATGATCTGTATAGGATGCTGATGCTGAAGTTAAAGAGCACATCTCAAATGTTACATTTCAATACACTCAGCTTTCAGAAAAACTGGGAACATGTGTTCCAATAACTCAGGTGTAGGAAGCTATTTCTAGCATTCCCATTGCTGATGTGTGCAATGGGGTACTCACTGTATATGAAGTTGATTGCTCTTCACGGTTCCACGGCCAGGAAACTGCCCAAGCATTTTAGACACAACTTTCAGTTGCTTTTTACACTCTTGCAGCTCCCTGCTGCACTCAAAGTCTGTAGACGCAGAGAGAGGAAGCCCATCCGTCACACGGGCCACATAGGCAAACAGGATCATAGACATGGTCTTCTTCGGTATTCATGAAGGCTATTGCTGAAATCATAAACAGGTAATACATCAGTATGCATCTCCTCATCAGATTTTGTTAGTGCAGGTGAGCCACACAGATAATTAGATCCAGGATTCCTGCTATGTGCCAAGATTAGTTGTGTTGCTCAGCACATTTTTAAACACAAAAACAGATGTGGATGTTGCTGACATTAATTGCCCATTCCCAACTGTCCTGAGACGGTCATGGTTATCCACCTTCTTGAGCCATTGCAGACTCTCTGGAGTGCTGTAAAGTCAGGAGTTTCAGGATTTTAACCTAGTGACACTGGAGGAACAGTGGTAACTGTTCAAGTGGGACTAATTGAATAGCTCTTTCAAGAATCCAGCAGATATAGTGGGTCAAATGACCTCCTTTGGCGCTTTCCCATTCTACAGTTTGAAGTCAGATGGTGTGTTTCTTGGATGGGGAACTTGGAGATGGTGGTGTTCTGCATTAGGCAGGGCAAATCCGCCAGTGTTGATTCCATTGATTAACTAGAAACCCTCCAAAGTAAACAAAAGGTATGCGAATATCATATGCTGGACTGCATTCTGCTGTGAGCTTCGCCAAATTCAAATACTCTGCAGTCACAATCTAGGGTCACACAAAGAAAAGGACAAAGTGAGGAATGCAGATGCTGGAGATCAGAGTCGAGAGTAGGGTGCTGGAAAAGCACAGCAGGTCAGGCAGCATCCAAAGAGCAGGAGAATCAATGTTTCAGGCACAAGCCCTTCATCAGCCCTTTCTACATCAAGTTAAACTCCCGTATGTCTGTCACACAGTATACGTAGCAGTAATCAAGAGTTCAGGTTGAGGTAAGTATGTATAACCGTTCACTCCAGCTCACGTTTCCTGCCTCAGCAATTTTTAAGAAACATCTTTACCATAAATTTAACATTAAATAAATAAGATATTTAACCAATGAGCTCAGAAAAACACACAGACCTTAAATTAAAGAGCATTGTAGTTGGGGTGACTTAAAGCTGAGACAATTTCCAGTTTTCAAAGGTTTTCTGAAGGCTAGGTTTTACATGAACATTACACTGTCACGCTCATTTGTTTGCCTCTGAAGACAAACTTATGCAAAGAAACGGTGATGAGGTTTTGAATCTGTTTTGTTTTCTGACTGCATATTTCTTCTAATTATTTGCATATTTCTCTTTAAGCAGCAAGCATTAACTTTACTGGCTCAAATGGATTCTTAGGGAGTCACCACACCCTGAGAAATATCTACAAACTTGATCACTGTACTCTTCAGAAGCTAAATGCTGCAGCAATATGATTCTGATAGCAACTTAACTTTGCATTCTTAATATGCTGATCCATGCTTCGTGACTGACACCATGGGATCAGCCAACCTGATCTCATCATCACCCAACCTACGATCAGAAGGTGCAGCCATTAGTGAATTTTCATATATTACAAGTCCAAAGGTGCTGATTACAGTTGCAACATTGCAATTACTGCTCATACAACCCAGCAGGTTTGGGACTTTGCAAGCTGCGTGGCTTTGATTCTGAATCAGCCAGAGTTAAAAACAGCAATAATAAACATTAATTCAGTTTCCATTTTCATTGAGATCCCTTGAGCAGGGGGAAACTACCTAAATTGACAACTTTCAGAATAAACAAAACCTATGCATACTTAAAGAATGATTTTCCTTCAATCTAATTTTTAAAATAATTTTTGAGCAGTGTCTCTTGTCAATGGTTTCTTCTACCATTAAAAGTTCTCATAATTCTCAACTTGCAACAACTTACATAGGATTTGCTCCTCAATAAAATATTGCGTAGAGCAGAACATAACATAAAACTTAAAATAGATGATTTAAAAAAAAACTTTTCATGGATTTGGAATAAAACATTAATGAAACAATTAAACAGATATTATGGAATCACATAAATGTATACCACAGGAGGTCCTTTATCCCATATTTAAAGAAAACTTGCATAGCACCTTTCATAACCTTGGGTCATCCAAAAGTGCTTACTGTGAATGAGGAACTTTTGAAATATATTACATAACTGCAGCCAAAAATCACACAGTAAGCTCTGACAAAGAGTAAAGTGATAGCGATCAGATAATATTGTTTATTAAAGGATAAATATTGACCAGAATATAGATGATAACACCCTTACTCTTCCTTAAAACAAAGGAATTTTCACATAAATTTGAGAGGACAGTCCTGATTTAATACCCCTCAAAGACGGCACCCAAGACAGACAATGCACAACTCCCTTTGTTCTACATTAGATTGTTGGCCTAGATTTCAGTGATGAAATTTTGGAATAAGAATTGAACTAACATCCTTCTGAGCTAGATGTAAGACCAACTGAGGTAAAAACAATAACTGCAGATGCTGAAAACCAAATACTGGATTAGTGGTGCTGGAAGAGCACAGCAGTTCAGGCAGCATCCAAGGAGCATCCAGCACCACTAATCCAGTAAGACCAACTGAGTCATGGCTGATGCAGAAAAATCTAAGGTGGGCAAAAACAAAATTCCCTACATAGTATTCACAGAAAAGGAGTGCAGTACACCCACTCATAACAGTCAATATATCAATTTCTTAAAGAGTCCTTCTGGTCCAGCGATAATGTTCCTAACTCTGAGTCAGGAAGCATGGGTTCAAATGTCACTTGCTCCATAGGTACTAATAGGTTAGAAAAAAAAACAGGTTGACAGGAAAATGTCTATTAATCCCTCAGCCCACATTACGAAAGTAGCTTATCTATGTTTTGCAGACTGAGCAGCAGTCACATTTCCTACAACCATAACAACAACTGCTTCATTGGGACATACGAGATCGTGACGGGGGGATATTTTTCTGATTGAGGTGTTAAACTTACGTACCACACCTCTAGAGCAGGCAGGACTTGAACCTGCGCCCCTAACTCAGAGACAGGGATATTACCACTGTACTATAATAAACGTTCCAGTCATAGATATTTCCGCAATCCATTCAACCTGTTCAGAGACATCACAACATGCCTCTGGAGGAAGTGGGGCACTTGAACGTGGGGCCTCCCGGCACAGACGTAGGGATATTATCACTGCACCCTAGGAGTCCTCGAGGTGGGAAGTGGGAGAGGGAAGCTATCTCAATGCAAGTCAATTCACCCTGCTCGCTTGAGGGCCATTCTTTTCAACTCCCTACTTTTTCCACCTAGTCACAAGCAATCGCCTCGCCCCTCAAGTAAGAAAGGTCAACAAAAGGATTAAGCTTGATCACATATCAAGAGGATATTTCAGATTTACCACTAGGACCAAACACTGATTTCATTTCGCGAGCCTCACCTCTTGCTCCTTATGAACGGGCCATCGGCACTGCGCATGCCCGCCACGGCGGGCAGCATCGGCGCACGCGCGACCCGCCCGGCATGCCGGGAGTTGTAGTTTCTGTCGCCCGCCCCCGACGGCAGGCAAAGCCCACTTCCCCTTCCTCGGTGGCGACAGCTGCTGTTTTGGCGCAACCCGAAACACGCACCGCTCCGAATCCAAAGCTCACAACGTCCTCGGCTACACAGTTTCCAAAGAAAGAGCAGAAACCGCCTGAGCGCCCTGGGAAAGCGTCGCAGATGAAGATGGCTGCCCAAGGGGCTGCACGTGACTTCCGGGTCCACCCTGCCTCCCTCGTGCCGGTGAGCGGGAAATTCAAAAATTGGACGGTTACTGGGACAATGGTGTTTAATCCTGAAACAAAAGAGAAGTGATGTGTATTCATGAAGGAGGACGAAAAGTAATGTCGCTGTATGTTACATTTTAAAAACAGAAATTCTTAAGAATTTATAAAATCTGGTGTTGTGTGATTTTTAACTTTGGACGCCACAGTCCAACACCGGCATCTCCAAATCATGACTGCTATTGACACCACTAACCGCTGGCTTAAAGTGGAGAGGGTCTCCAAGAAGATCGCACATATCGACACAGACATCAAATTTCTACAGGAATGCGGGCAAGCAGGAAAGATCCCAAAAGGGTTACGGATCACGAACCCACTTAACTCGACCTACAACACAGGCTACGCAGAGAGACTTTGCCACCGCACTTCTCGTAAACTCCTCAATCATCTCGTGCACCAACTCTACAGCAGGCACCACAACCTTGAAATTCAGATGGAGTCCACACTCTCAGCCTGCACTCAGGATACATCAGTACAATTACGCGACATGGCCAAACAGAGAAGGCGACAAACCTACACCACGTACATGCACGCCAAGAACAAAAAACTGGAGAAACTTGGCATTCTCACCAGTGATAGCAAAGCCCACCCTGGAACCACAGTAGACAACATTTTCACTGTGGGGAAGTCTATTATCAACTTATCGGACCACACCCTTCGACGGAAGAGATTGCAGTCCTGAGTTGGGGTCTCAACTTCTGCCCCACCACCAAAATGGACCCGTTGGTTCTGGCAGCAGACACGGAGGAGTTCATCAGACGAATGAGACTTCGGGAATTCTTTCAAGGTGCCAGCAGTGATCCCAATGAGCCCACTGATGAATTGGAACAGTCATCACAGGGATCTGTAGAGGAGCAACCAAAGAAGGTGTCAACTTGGACCCTAACGGAGGGCTGCTGCCCTGTGCTTGACATGTATGCTCAAACCGTCAGGAAATATAAAAATGCCAGATTCATCAGCCATACCCACAAGGTAGAGCAAAACATCACCCGTTCACAACGCAATGTCATCCAGGCTCTCAAAACCAATCACAACGTTGTCATCAAACCAGCAGATAAAGGAGGAGCCATTGTCATTCAGAATAGAACAGATTACTGCAAGGAAGTGTACCGACAACTAAACAACCAGGAACACTACAGGCAACTACCAGCTGATCCAACCAAAGAATACACCCGTGAATTAAACACACTGATCAGAACTTTGGATCCAGTCCTTCAGAGTTCCCTACGCACCCTCATCCCACGTACTTCTCATGTAGGCGACTTCTATTGCCTTCCAAAGGTACACAAAGCCAACATATCAGGACGTCCCATCGTGTCAGGCAATGGGACCCTTTTGTGAGAATCTGTCCAGCTATGTGGAAGGCATCTTGAAGCCTATTGTACAGGGGATCTCCAGCTTCTGTCGCGACACTATGGATTTCTTACAGAAACTCAGCACCCACATCCTCGTCACAATGGACGTTTCCGCACTCTACACCAGCGTTCCCCCACAATGATGGCATCGCGGCAACAGCCTCAGTACTCAACACCAACTGCCAATCTCCAAATACCATCCAACGAGTCATCCGCTTTACCCTTAATCACTACGTCTTCACCTTTGACAACCAGTTCTTCATCCAGACACACGGAACAGCCATGGGGACCAAATTTGCACCCCAATATGCCAACATTTTTATGCACAGGTTCGAACAAGACTTCTTCTCTATGCAAGATCTCCAACCAACATTATGCACCAGGTTCGTTGATGACATTTTCGTCTTCTGGCCAGCGAGCAGTCACTGATAAAACTACACAGTGACATCAACAAGTTTCATCCCACCATCAAACTCACCATGAACTACTCTCGACTATCTGTCTCATTCTGGACACATGCATCTCCATCAAGGATGGACACCTCAGCACCACACTCTACTGCAAACCCACAGACAACCTCACAATGCTACACTTCTCCAGCTTCCACCCAAAGCATATTAAAACAGCCATCTCCTATGGGCAAGCCCTATGCGTACACCGGATCTGATCAGTGACGGACACCTGGAAGTACTCAGGGATGCCCTCACAAGAACTGGGTACAATGCCCAACTCATCGACTGCCAGTTCCAACATGCTACAGCAAGGAACTGTAATGACTTCCTCAGGAGACAGATACGTGCTGCAACCGACAGGGTACCCTTCATTGTTCAGTATTTCCCAGGAGCTGAAAAATTACGCCATGTTCTTCGTGACCTGCAACACATTATCAATGAGGATGAGCACCTCACCAAAACCTTCCTCACACCTCCACTACTTGCCTTTAAACAACCGCCAAACCTCAAACAGATCGTTGTTCGTAGCAAGCTGCCCGGCTCTCAGGACAACTCCATATAACCCTGTCACGGTAGGCACTGCAAGACGTTTGAGTGTGGACATAGATACCACCATTACGCGTGGGGACACCTCCCACTTTGTACATGGCAGGTACTCATGCGACTCAGCCAACGTTGTCTATCTTATACATTGCAGGCAAGTATGCCTGGAGGCATGGTACATTGCGGAAACTGAGCAACGGTTTCGACAACGGATGAACGGGCACTGCACAACAATCAACAGACAGGAGGGTTCCCTCCCAGTTGGGGAACACTTCAGTGGTCCAGGACATTCGACCTCGGACCTTCGGGTGACCATCCTCCAAGGTGGACTTCGGGACAGGCAGCAGAGAAAAGTGGCCGAGCAGAGGCTGATAGCTAAGCTCGGTACCCATAGGGAGGGCCTCAACCGGGACCTTGGGTTCATGTCACATTACAGGTGACCACCATTGCACTATACACACACACGCACACACACACACACAGGCACTCCTATACACACATAAACACGGACACATATAAACACAGACGTGCACACAGACACCCACACACACCCTTACAGACACACACACTCCCACACTCTCACATACACCCCCTCACAGACTTAAGACACTCTGCACTCACTACACACACACACACATACACTTTCTCACACTCACAACCCCCAACCCAGACAGACACACACACACAGACAAAGACCCACATGCACACATATATTTTGTGGGGTGAATTTGTGCTTGCAGGGTTACATTGTACTTTGCTCAAAAACTGCATGAATTTATGTAAAACTCCGTTATCTCACTTTTTAGATTAGAATCAATCTAAACATCATGGCATAGACAGAGAACACAGGGGGCCAACACCTTTAACATATTGTCTAGCTATCACCATTGTTAACAGCTAACCCAAGAATGCAACTTTTTTAAAAGAATGATTTGGAGATGCCGGTGTTGGACTGGGGTGTACAAAGTTAAAAATCACACAACACCAGGTTATAGTCCAACAGGTTTAATTGAAAGAACGCTAGCTTTCGGAGCGACGCTCCTTCATCAGGTGATTGTGGAGGGCTCGATCGTAACACAGAATTTATCGCAAAAATTTACAGTGTAATGTAACTGAAATTATCCATTGAAAAATTGATTGTCTGTTAAGCCTTTCATCTGTTAGAATACAGTGATATAGTTTCATTTCTTTCATGTGTAAATCACAAAACCCTGTTTTTTAAAGTTTGCATAAAGAAATCAAAGCAACGTCTACCTGAAACAAGGGGAAGAGACAGGAAAGGAAACCCTCCTCAGTAGGAGGCACCAACAGTGGTAATAAGACACACTGACTGTGTGGTCCAGGCAGTTCAGAGGTCAGTCTCCTCTCCCGAACACAAAAATGTAGAGAGTGCTTCATGCACTGATCCAGCTCCCTCAGAGGCAGCTCTGAGTGGACAGAAACTTTGACACTCCGGTTTTTCTTTTTCACCTAACTGCAGTCGTGCTTGTTTTACCCCAGCACCCGTGTAGTGTGTATGCAGGTGTGAGATACAGTGAAGAACAACATGTGCAAATCATTATTGATATTCCACCATCTGGAAGAAAGGAAACACCCGAGTGGCCAGTGACAAGCAGTGCCCTTCTAGGGCGACAATGCTGCGTGATCGAACAGTGAAGGGGAGGGCAGGGATTAATTGAAAATAGAGTTAGAGGGGGAAGTAATACACTCCCTGTGGAGCCCACTTCTCCCTGAAAATCTCGAAAGTGTTGGTGGACACCGCGTGTTCCTTCTCCAGGGATACCCGGACTTGAATGTAAACTCCTTTTTTTTAAAACACCAACAGCAATAAATGACATACACTTTGTAGGTCCAGGCTGTTCTGAAGTCAGTCTCCTCTCCTCCTTTAACACAGAAAAATGGAGAGTCCTTCACTCCACTCACTGATCCAGCTCTGTCCAAGTGAACAGAACCCCTGACCCTCCTGTTTATATTTTTCTCAGAATGAACAGAACCTCTAACACTCCTGTTTGTTTATTTTTTTCCTTTTTTTGTGTGCGCAGGTGTCGGACGCAGTGAAAACAACAAGTGTGTAAATCGCTATTGATATTCCACCATCTGAAAGAGAGGAAACACCCGAGTGACGAGCCAGTGGCCAGTGACGAGCAGCGCCCTTCTCAAAGGGCAATGCTGTGTGATCAAACAGTGATGGGGAGGGTAGGGACTAAATCAAAATAGAGTTGGAGGGAGAAATAATACACTCCACTCCCTGCGGTGCCCACCTCTCCCTGAAAATCTCGAGGATGTTGGTGGATACCGTGTCCTCCTTCTCCAGGGACACCCATCCTCAAACGAAAACTCTTGTTCTTTTCTTTTCCCTCACACTACCACCTCACAGCGGCAATGTCTATTTCTCCCTAGCACCCATGTCGTGTGTGTGCACACATCAGACACAGTGAAAAACAGCAAGTTTGTAAACCTTTATTCATATTCCACCAGCAGGAAGAAAGGAAACACCCAAGCAGTGACGAGCAGTGCCCTTCTCCAAAGGCAATGCTGTGTGATCAAACAGTGAAGGGGAAGGCAGACATTAAATCAAAGTAGAGTTGCAGGGGGAAATGATACACTCCACTCCCTGCAGTGCCCACCTTTCTTTGAAAATCTCGAGGGTGTTGGTGGACACCACGTGCTCCTTCTCCAGGGACACCCGGGCTTGAACATAAACTCGTTCTTTTTTTTCTCTCTTTCACAGCTTCAAAAGAAAAGAAAAGCCAGAAAACAAGCAAACAATCTCAATAAACAATAAAGAAGGAACAAAGAACTTCAAAATAAACTCCTCAATGCGAGGATGCCAACAAAAATCAGTCTCCCCTTTTTAAAGAGCAGAGTCCTTCACTCCCCACTGGTTCCAGCTCTCTCAGAGTGAACAGAACCTCTAACACTCCTGTTTTTTTTTGAAAATCCCCCACACCACTGCCGATCTGCTGTCGTGCTTATTTTACCCCAGCACCCAAGTTGTGTATGTGCAGTTGTGAGACACAGTGAAAGACACAGGGTTTGTAAATCTTTATTCAGTTTCCACCACTAGGAAGAAAAGAAACACCCAAAGTGGCCAGTGGCAAACAGTGCCCTTTCACGTGAAATGGCAATGCTGCGTGATCAAACAGTGAAGGGGAGGGCAGGGATATCCAAACCTGTATATCATTGGATTGTGAGAGGAAACCCACGCAGACACAGGGAGAATGTGCAAACTCCACCCAAGGCTGGAATTGAATCTGAGTCCCTGGTATTATAAGGTAGCAGTACCAACCACTGTGCACTGTAGATACTTTTGTCTCTGATGCTTTCTGCCTTGATTTGTTAGACTTTGACCAGAGTCAGTGTGAATGACCGCAATTGACAGCTGCCAAAGTTGAGCAACTACAAAAGTGGCAAAAGCTCATTATCAGCCTGACAGCATTAAAAAATTACCTGAGAGGATTTGTTGATTTTGGCCTTACAGAGATGAACTTGGAATATCCCAACCAGTCGCTTTCAGTCCTGATACCAAAGGCACTATGTGAGGATATGATGTCCACATTACATCAGAGACACATTGGTTGTAACAGCTAGAATTGGATTAGTGGTGCTGGAAGAGCACAGCAGTTCAGGCAGCATCCGAGGAGCAGTAAAATCGATGTTTTGGGCATCATCATGAATAAAGGCAGAGAGCCTGAAGCGTGGAGAGATAAGCTAGAGGAGGGTAGGGGTGGAGAAAGTAGCATAGAGTACAATAGGTGAGTGGGGGTGGAGATGAAGGTGATAGGGCGGGGGTAGGGTGGAGTGGATAGGTGGAAAAGAAGATAGGCAGGTAGGACAAGTCATGGGACAGTGCTGAGCTGGAAGTTTGGAACTAGGGTGAGATGGGGGAAGGGGAATGAGGAAACTGTTGAAGTCCACATTGATGCCCTGGGGTTGAAGTGTTCTGAGGTGTTCTTCCTCCAGGCATCTGGTGGTGAGAGAGCGGCAGTGAAGGAGGCCCAGGACCTCCATGTCCTCAGCAGAGTGAGAGGGGGAGTTGAAATGTTGGGCCACGGTGCGGGTGTCCCGGAGATGTTCCCTAAAACGCTCTGCTAGGAGGCGTCCAGTCTCCCCAATGTAAAGGAGACCACATCGGGAGCAATGGATACAATAAATGATATTAGTGGATGTGCAGGTAGAACTTTGATGGATGCGGAAGGCTCCTTTAGGGCCTTGGATGGAGGTGAGGGAGGAGGTGTGGGCACAGGTGTTGCAGTTCCTGCGGTGGCAGGGGAAGGTGCCAGGCTGGGAAGATGGGTTGTAGTGGAGCATGGACCTGACCAGGTAGTCATGGAGGGAACGGTCTTTGCGGAAGGCGGAAAGAGGTGGGGAGGGAAATATATCCCTGGTGGTGGGGTCTGTTTGGAGGTGGCAGAAATGTCGGCAGATGATTTGGTTTATGTGAAGGTTGGTAGGGTGGAAGATGAACACCAGGGGCATTCTGTCCTTGTTACGGTTGGAGGGGTGGGGTCTGAGGAAGGAGGTGCGGGATGTGGACGAGATGCATTGGAGGGCAACTTTAACCACGTGGGAAGGGAAATTGCGGTCTCTAAAGAAGGACGCCATCTGGTGTGTTCTGTAGTGGAACTGGTCCTCCTGGGAGCAGATACGGCGGAGGCGGAGGAATTGGGAATACGGGATGGCATTTTTGCAAGAGGTAGGGTGGGAAGAGGTGTAATCCAGGTAGCTGTGGGAGTCAGTGGGTTTGTAAAAAATGTCAGTGTCAAGTCGGTCGTCATTCATGGAGATGGAGAAGTCCAGGAAGGGGAGGGAGGTGTCAGAGATGGTCCAGGTAAATTTAAGGTCAGGGTGGAATGTGTTGGTGAAGTTGATGAATTGCTTAACCTCCTCGCGGGAGCACAAGGTGGCGCCAATGCAGTCATCAATATAGCGGAGGAAGAGGTGGGGAGTGGTGCCAGCGTAATTACGGAAGATCGACTGTTCTACGTAACCAACAAAGAGACAGGCATAGCTGGGGCCCATACGGGTGCCCATAGCTATCCCTTTGGTCTGGCGGAAGTGGGAATATTCAAATGAAAAATTGTTAAGGGTGAGGACCAGTTCGGCCAAACGAATGAGAGTGTCGGTGGAAGGGTACTGTTGAGTCGTTGGGAGAGGAAAAACGGAGGGCTTGTAGGCCCTGGTCACGGCGGATGGAGATAGAACATAGAAAAATACAGCGCAGTACAGGCCCTTTGGCCCTCGATGTTGTGTCGATCCAAGCCCACCTAACCTACACTAGCCCACTATCCTCCATATGCCTATCCAATGCCCGTTTAAATGCCCATAAAGAGGGAGAGTCCACCACTGCTACTGGCAGGGCATTCCATGAACTCACGACTCGCTGAGTAAAGAATCTACCCCTAACATCTGTCCTATACCTACCACCCCTTAATTTAAAGCTATGCCCCCTCGTAATAGCTGACTCCATACGTGGAAAAAGGTTCTCGTGGTCAACCCTATCTAAACCCCTAATCATCTTGTACACCTCTACCAAGTCACCCCTAAACCTTCTTTTCTCCAATGAAAACAGTCCAAGTGCCTCAGCCTTTCCACATATGATCTTCCTACCATACCAGGCAACATCCTGGTAAACCTCCTCTGCACCCGTTCCAGTGCCTCTACATCCTTCCTATAGTATGGCGACCAAAACTGCACACAATACTCCAGATGCGGCCGCACCAGAGTCTTATATAACTGCAACATGACCTCAGGACTCCAGAACTCAATTCCTCTACCAATAAAAGCCAGTACGCCATATGTCTTCTTCACTGCACTATTTACCTGGGTGGCAACTTTCAGAGATCTGTGTACATGGACACCAAGATCCCTCTGCTCATCCACACTACCAAGTATCTGACCATTAGCCCAGTACCCCATCTTTTTGTTACTCATACCAAAGTGAATCACCTCACACTTACCCACATTGAACTCCATTTGCCACCTTTCTGCCCAGCTCTGCAGCTTATCTATATCCCGCTGTAACCTGATACATCCTTCCTCACTGTCAACAACCCCACCGACTTTCGTATCATCCGCAAACTTGCTCACCCAACCTTCTAGCCCCTCCTCCAGGTCATTTATAAAAATGACAAACAGCAATAGTCCCAAAACAGATCCTTGCGGAACACCGCTAGCAACTGCACTCCAAGATGAACCTTTACCATCAACTACTACCCTCTGTCTTCTTCCAGCCAACCAATTCCTAATCCAAACCTCCAACTCACCCTCAATGCCATACCTCCGTATTTTTTGCAGTAGCCTACCATAATGTAGAGGGATTGGATATCCACGGTGAAGATGAGGCTTTGGGGGCCAGGAAAACGGAAGTCTTGGAGGAGGTGCAGGGCGTGGGTGGTGTCTCAAACGTATGTGGGGAGTTCCGGGACTAGGGGTGATAGGACAGTGTTGAGGTAGGTAGAGATGAGTTCAGTGGGGCAGGAGCTTGCTGAGACAATGGGTCGGCCAGGGTGGTCAGGCTTGTGGATCTTGGGAAGGAGGTAGAACCGGGCAGTGCGGGGTTCCCTGACTATGAGATTGGAAGCTGTGGGTGGGAGATCTCCTGAGGTGATGAGGTTCTGTATGGTCTGAGAGATGATGGTTTGGTGATGGGGGGGTGGGGTCATGGTCGAGGAGGCAGTAGGAAGAGGTGTCCTCGAGTTGGCGTTGGGCTTCAGCGGTGTAGAGGTCAGTGCGCCAAACTATCACTGCACCCCCTTTATCTGCTGGCTTCATGGTGAGGTTGGGATTGGAGCAGAGGGATTGGAGGGCTGTGCATTGTGAGGGTGAGAGGTTGGAGTGGGGGAGGGGGGTAGACAGGTCAAAGCGGTTAATGCCCCAGCAGCAGTTGGAAATGAAGAGGTCGAGGGCAGGTAATAGGATAGCACGGGGTGTCCAGGTGGATGCAGTGTGTTGGAGGTGGGCAAAGGGGTCCTCGGAAGGTGGGCGGGAGTCCTGATTGTGAAAGTAAGCTCGGAGGCGGAGGTGACGGAAGAATTGTTCGATGTCACGTCGTGTATTAAATTCATTGATGCGTGGACGGAGGGGGATGAAGGTGAGTTCTTTGCTGAGGACTGATCGTTTGTCCTCAGTGAGGGGGAGGTCTCGAGGGATGGTGAAAACTCGGCAGGGCTGGGAGCTGGGATCTGGTTTGGGTGTGGAGCTGGGAGTGGGGGCGGAGCCAGTAACTGGAATGGGTGTGATGGTGGGGGGAATGGGGGTGGAGTCATGAGCAGGGGTAGTGTTCCCCTCAGGGTTCTGGGACCCGGGAATGGTGACAGTGGGATCTGTGGGGGGCATGTCAGCAGAATGCAGGTGAGTGACAGCTAGAACGTGACTATGTGTACTGCACAGGAATGAATGAGGATTTTGAATAACTTGAGACAAACCTGAGCAGCAGAGGGAGCCTCTACATCCATGTGGTGTTCTATCCGCTTCTTGGATGAAAGTAGTAACATACATGTTAACAGTCAATTGCTGGAAAAGCTCATCAGGTTTGGCAACATCTGTGGAGAAAAATCAGAGTCGAGTGACCCTTCTGTAGACCTGAAATGTTAACTCTGATTTCTCTCCACAGATGCAGCTGGACCTGCTGAGCTTTTCCAGCAATTTGTTTTAATTTTTCACTTACAGCATCTGCAGTTCTTTCCGTTTTATTTGGAAAGAGATGGTCATACTCTAACATTAATAAACTCGATGTTGAGTTCTGGAGGCCGACAGGTCCCTAAGCAGAAGATGAGGTCTTATTATTCTGGATGGGCCCTAGATGATATCAAAGGATTGAACTTGAATGGGATGTAAGGGACATGGGCAGTTTGAGGGAGTTTTCACGTGAGAGAGAAAGAGGCTGTGAGTGAATTTATCTGGGAATGTGATGGGAATTGAATGCTAAAGGGCAAAGGGGTGTTTTAAGCAAGGTTTACTGCAACAAGGAAAGACCCAGAGAGAGAGGTGAGCAGGAGAGGGTATAAAGTGTGGATTGAGAGGCCTGCCTGCAGTGAGACCAACAGCTGTTACCAACATTGATGTTACAAGCCACAGTGTGAGTGCATGGAAAGCAGCTGATTAGTGAGCAGGATTGGTGACTACTTCTACTCTTTAAAATACAAGTAAGGTCTTTATATCATATTTATGTTATTAGTCATTTTCTCTCTTTTCTTTAAAAATAGCCTAAGACTGATTGAAAAGTTAATTACAATAAGGTATAAAGAGGATTCTTTAAGCATAAAGAGTAGGGATATTAGTGTAATTAATTAAAAAAAACAATGGTAATCATGGCAGATTGAGGTTATTTGGATCCAAGTTGAGCTGAAGTCTGAGATGCAGTCATTGTGTCAAATCAGCCAGGGGTAAAGTTACCTGGGCACTTTGCTCCAGGAGGCAGTCATGCCCCTGAGATGAGGTAATTTGATTTGTGTCAGTGATCAGTTCCAGGAGGCTGCAACTGCAGGTGGGACAGGAATGGGAACCAAGGAATGGCATTCAAGGAGCTTTGACCTCTGCAATTGTCAACAGTTACAAGGTTCTTGTAAGCTGTGTGAATGAGAGTGGATACTGCAAGAAGGATGAGTGAACTAACAATGGTACCATGGTAGAAGGAGCCATTGAAGGAGGGAAGGAAATGGGAATATAATTGTAAGAGAACAGTAAAGTCTCTATTGTCCTCCCAGACTATATGGGTGTTCTCTCATTAGACAGAGATGACTAATATTTTAGGGGGTTAGATACTTTTTTCTTCAGCTGTGAGTGTGAGTCTCAAAGGCGGCATTGCCTGTCCAGTACCAGCGCTAACTACATCTCAGGGCTGGAAAGAAACCGAAACTGAGAAGGGAAGGATACTGTTGGAATCATCCACATTGGTACCAGTAACCTTGGGATTAGGAAAGAGGCTCTTGTTAAAAGAATTTGAACACTTAAAGATTAAACCAAATGGTGAAACTTCTGAAGTAATAACCTTGGGAATACTACCTAATAATGTTAGGGAAATAAATAATTAAATGTGTGGCTCAAAGATTGATGTAGAAGGAATGGGTTTCAGTTTATGGAGAGCCAGTACCAGGACTCTGAAGAGCATCCCACCAGGACCACAAACCCCACCCTATCGATGTAACCTCATATTTGTCTTGGCTAATGCAGCTAGTCTACATATTCTTGGACACTACAGGACAATTTAACCTGGCCAATCCACCTAACTGCACATCTTTGGTTTGTGGGAGGAATCTGGAGCACTCGATGGAAGCTCACACTGACATGGGGAGAACATACAAATTCCACATAGACAGTCACCCAAGCCTGGAATCTGAACAAAAAAGGGTGGACATGGATACCTACATGGGCTCCAGTTATGCCTTTCTCTTTGTGGGGTATGTGGACCATTCCTCGTTCCAGTTCTCTGGCTCCCACCCACAACCCTTTCTCTGGTATATCAATGACATCATCGTTGCTGCTTCCCTCTCTTGTCCAGAGTTGGAAATGTTGATCAATTTTGCTTCCAATTTCCACCCCGTTCTCGTAGTCACCTGGTTCATCTCTGACTCTTCCCTTCTTTAACGTTTCTGTTTCTATTTGTTATGGGCTAGGCCAGATCCCCTCAAAACATTTCAAGAAGGTAGCCCAGTCCCTAACTTTTCTAGCTGTTTTAAGCAGGTGGAATTGATGCAACTGGCCCAACCACTCAGTTTTAAACAAAAGCAAGTTAAAAATTGCACAACAGCAGGTTATAGTCCAACAGGTTTATTTGGAAACACTAGCTTTCGGGGTGCTGCTTCTTCATCAGGTAATAGTGAAGCAGGAACATAAGAGACAGAATTTATAGCAAGAAATTACAGTGATGCACTATTGTATCACTGTAACCTTTTGCTATAAATTCTGTGTCTTATGGTCCTGCTTCACAACCACCTGATGAAGGAGCAGCGCCCCGAAAGCTAGTGTGCTTCCAAATAAACCTGTTGGACTATAACCTTGTGTTGTATGATTTTTAGCTTTGTCCAGCCCAGTCCAACACTAGCTCCTCCAAATCATGGCTACTTTAAACATAATAGAATTCATTTACAACTACTGAATGAAACATGAACAAAAAAAGAAGCCAAATTTAGATTAAGTGAACCTATGTGAAAACCCAGTCAACTCCATCACAACTTAATAATGCTGTTCCATCTACTTGGAACATCCCCATAAACACCCTTTTGGCAAAAAAGAGTAAAATCAAACACAGATTCTAACAGAAGAGATGTCAGAGAGAGAGAGAGAGAGGATCAGCATGGAACTGTTTCTTTGGGTTCCCAGCTAAAACTTGACCAGCAGCTGCAAGCAAAGCAGCTTGCTAAAACCAAACCAAATCCTGAACTGAGAGGACTAGCCACGCCCCTTTCGCTGCACAAGTGTTTAAAAATAAACTTTTCAAGTTGATATTTCCACACATATCAGAACCTCTGCCTTTATGACCCCTCTGGAAAAAACACCAAGGACAACATAAACTTGTTAAAGGAGCAGCATTGTCTCATGTGTCTGGGGATAGGCTGGCCACCAATATCCACTTCAAACCCACCAACTCTCAGTTACTTTGACAATTCATCTGACACCCTGCTTCATGTCTCCTAGTTGCTGTGTCTTTGCCGCATCTGTTCCGAAGATGCTAACTTCAATAAGGAGGCCTCCAAAATGTCTCCCTTATTCCTCAACCAAGGTTTCCCCAGCACTGTAGTTGACAGCACCCTCAGTCATATCTGAACCATTTTGCGCACTTTGACCCTCACCTCCTTGCTTCAGGGATTAGATTGACTGGGCATGCACTAGCTGAAATTTAGAAGAATTAAGGGTCTCATAGAAACATATAAAATCCTAATGGGACTGGACAGGCGAGATGTAGAAAGGATGTTTCCAATGTTGGTGAAGTCTAGAACTAGGTCTAATAAGGGGTAAGCCTTTAAGTACTTCACTCAGAGTTCTGAACCTGTGGAATTCCTGACCACAGAAAGCTGCTGAGGCCAGTTTGTTCGATACATTCAAGAGGGAGCTAGATATGGCCCTTGCAGCTAAAGGGATCAGGGGATATGGAGAGAAAGCTGAATTCGGATACTGAAAAAGCATGATCAGCCATGATCCTATTGAATGGGAGTGCGGGCTTGAAGGGCTGAATGGCCTCCTTCTGCACCTATTTTCTGTGTTTCCCTCCCACAACAGCCAAAGGTCCCCCTTGTCCCCACCTACCATCCAGAGGATCATTAGCCACCATTTCCACCAGCTCCAGTGAGATGCCACCAACAGGCACATACTCTCCCCCCTCCTCTTTTGTCAGCCTTCCACAAGGACCGTTCCCTCTGGGAAACCCTGGTCCACTCCTCCGCCACTCCGAACAGCCCCCACAGTATCTTTCTCTGCAATTACAGAAGGTGCAACACCTGCCTGTTTACTTCCTCCCTCCGCACTATCCAAGGCTCCAGACACACCTTCCATATGAAGCAACACTTGGCCTGCGCTTCACGCTATCCAGTCTACTGTATGCACAACTCACAATGTGGTCTCCTCTATATCAGGGAAACGAAGCACAAACTGGATGACCACTTTGCAGAACATCTACACTCTGTCTATTTTTAAAAAACTCTTTGAGCTTCCAGTTGCCTGCCACTTTAAGACACCACCACACTTCCTGGCCAACACTTTTGCCTTGAGCTTGTTGTAGTGCTCCAGCTGAAAGAGCAACATCTCATTTTCCACTGGGAACCCTGCAGCTTTCTGGACTCAGCATAGAATTCCACAATTTTAAGGCATGAGTACCTTTCCCTATCCTTTCCCCCACTCCCACACACTAGGCCTTGTCATCACGTGGGCTGCTACCACACACTGTCCATTGTCAGACACTAATAGACCCCAACAGCAGTAATTCATTCCCCCCAAACTGATGTTTAACCAGTCCTTTGTCTGTCCAGCTGTTGGGGGTGGCGGGGAGAGAAGGAGTGAGCAGATAGGTGGACATAGAGCCCAGAGGGAGAGAAAGAAAGTTCAGGCAGACAAAGGAATGGTTAGTACTAAGCCCGTGAAGGAGAAAAGCTCATAGTGGGGACCAGGAATGGAGGAAATTGGATTTCCTGACCTGAAGGGAGCCCACGCCATGTCGGAACCTGTGGTGTGGAAATGGCCCATTCATCTCATTGCTGGCATTGCATAACTTGGGTCTTTACCATGTTTCTGAGGAGCCAAACCTAGTGCTATGTATTCATTGTTTCAGTAATTCAGTTCAGTTCTTCTTTAAGTCTCTGAATTTTGCTTCATGTGCAAGAAAAATCATTTGCTCCTTTTCAAATAATTATCACATTTAATTCGCCATAAAGTCGTGACAGCAACATTCTGCTCATAATGTCAATAAAAACGCAATTAAAATTAAAATCTCTGTTGAAGAGTCTAGTCTCAGACCTTAAAGTAATTTGATCATTAATTAGCTATTATAAGTCAGATTTTAATTAGATTTTTTCATCTCATAAACAATTCAAATCAGATTGAATTTAAACCTAAAACTTCCTATTTCTGAGGGCCTCACACTTGTTGAAGCTATCAAATGATCATTTTTATAGTATATTGATTCTTTCATGATAAAGTCTTATATGTTTTTAACGTTTCATTGGTGGGAGGAGATATTTTTCATTGAATTGATCTGAAAGCACTTGTTTTTTAACTCACTCATGAGATGTGGGCCCATAAATGCCCATCACTAATTGACCAGAGGGCATCTGAGAGTCAACCATGTTGCTGTGGTCTTGGAGTCACATGTAGGCCAGACCAGGGAAGGGTGGCAGATTTCCTTCCCTAAAGGATATTAGTGAACTAGATGACAATTAAAAGTTTGTGATTGTCATACAACCTTTTCTATTATTCCGGAATCTTTATTGCCATCTGCCATGATGGGATTCAAACCCATGTCCTTTCCTTGAACATTAGTCTGGAGTTCTGGATTACCATTCCAGTAATATTATTGCTGCACCACTGCCTTTCCTGATTAATGACACAGAATTGTGGTTCTGTTCGCCGAGCTGGGAATTTGTGTTGCAGACATTTCGTCCCCTGTCTCGGTGACATCCTCAGTGCTTGGGAGCCTCCTGTGAAGCACTTCGGTGTTATTTCCTCCGGCATTTATAGTGGTTTGTCTCTGCCACTTCCGGTTGTCCGTTCCAACTGTCCGCTGCAGTGGCCGGTATATTGGGTCCAGGTCAATGTGTTTGTTATTAGAATCTGTGATAGAGGACCTTCACAATGAGTCTTAACAAGAAGAGGCTCTTGTTTTAACAAGCTGGAGTTAATTGCATGATAGCAATTAAGTACAAGTCACATTAGTTTGTTAAACATTGTTATTAAGACTATTGGAAGACATATTTGGCAAATCGGAAATAAAAACAAAGTGCTGGAAAAGCTTAGCAGGTCTAACAACATCTACGGACATATCTCACCCCTTCAATCTCCAGAGCTATCTTTCTGATTTTTCCACTCAAGTCTGTATGAGATCATCATCTTGGATGAAGTTTAATGCAGTCTCTAGTATTAACTCTTTCTAAAACATAGCCTTATATCAGATATTCCAGTGCAGCCACAACACTGGCATCTACCTGACCATGCAGAAAATTACTCCGCTGTGTCCTTTACAAAAATCAGAACAACTCCAACCCAGACATTTATTGTCCCAGCTGTCTATTCTTGATCATCAGTAAAGGTATGGAAATTATGGTATGAAGCAGCACTTGCTCAGCAATAACCTGATACTGACATCAAGTTGGGTTCTGAAAAGGTGACTCAATTCCGAATTTCATTACAGCCTTGGTTCAAGCATGCACAGAAGAGCTGAATTCCTGAGGTGAAGATGACTACCTTTGATATCAAGGCCACAGTTGACTGAATGTAACATCAAGGAGTTCTATAAAACTAGAGTCAATGGAAAATCAGGGGACAAACTCTCCACTGATTGGAATCATACCTGGCAAAGGAAGATGCTGGAGGTCAGTCATCTCAGCTCCAGGTCACCTCTGCAGGAGTTTCCCAGGTAAGTGTCCTAGGCCTAACCATCCTCAGCTGCTCATCAACAACTTTCCTTCCAATATAAGGTCAGAAATGAGGATATGCAGTCATCAGCACACAATGTTCATCATCATTTATACCTCACATCCTGAAATAGTTCCATGTCCAAATGCAGCAAGACCTGTGTGATATCCAGGCTTGAGCTTACTCAAGGCAAGTAACATTCATGTCTCACACATGTCAGGCAATGACCATCTCTGCAAAAAAGAGTCTAACCATTGTCCCTTGACATTCAATGACGTCACCATCACTGAATTCCCTACTATCAACATTAATAACTCGTCATCTGGCTTTCTGAAGCCTGTCTACCATCTACAATGTGCAAGTCAGGTGTGTGATGGTATGCTCCCACTAACCTGGATAAATACAGCTCTAGCACCATTCAAAAAGCTTGACACCATCCAGAATAAAGCAGCTCACTTGAATGACACCACACCCAGAAACATTTTGTGCCCTCAACGTCAACTCCCAGTAGCAGCAAAATATGCTATCTACAAGATGCACTGTAGTAATTCACCAAAGCTCTTTTCAACAACATCTTTCAAACCCATGACCATTTCCATTTAGAAGGATCAAGAATAGCAGATATTCAGGACCATCACCACTTGCAAGATCCCCTCCCAGCCAGTCACCATCCTGACTTGCAAATATATCACCGTTCCTTCAGTGTCACTGGTTCAAAATCCTGGAACTTTCATCCCAACAGTGCTATGGGTGTGCCTAATTCCTAAGGACTGCACTGATACAAGAGAGCAGTACACCACCACCTTACAGCCTTCTTAAGGGCAATTAGAGATGGGAAATAAAAGAAAACACCACTCAAACATTTTCTTCCTGTAGTTAAGAATTCTATATTAATATATATAATTGTATTTACCCAACTCCCCACAATACCCTCCTTCCCACCTGCAACTCCACCAACTTCTGACCAACTGGAGGTTCACAATACTTCCAGGCCCCATTCTCTTTGATCTTGGAAGATTGATAGGTCTTTGGCTTAACCCCTTCCCCAGTGACTTTTTTTGGAGAAAACGTTTCATTTTCAGACGAATTTTTAATTGCTTTTTTTTATAGTATTTTTAGTGCTGATTATGGAAATAACTTTTGTTTTTATCTATTTCCAATATTTTACTTGAAATGTTATTTGAAGATACCATTTTCAGCAAAAAAAAATTGGTCTTTCAAGTAGTTCATCTTTCGACCAGTTCATTTCTTGATCTGACATTTTCACAATACCTCCAAGCATTTTCAAGGTGAAAAACACACAAATTTCTGCCTTTGTTACAGGGCGCCACATACAATCTCTTTCTCCAGTTTGTTCAGCAAAGCGATTAGTTTCATCCACAACTCAATCAATAATTCTGTTGCCACATAAAAGACTAAAAAAATCCAAAGGAGTCATATCAGCTGTGCCTTGATCAATTGATATTCCAGGATTTCCAGTGAATGGGAAGCGTGGTGGTGGAGGAAGCATGCATTCTTCTGACACCACATGTCGACACCAAATTCGTCCATCCTCCTCCTCCTCCTCCTCACTTGAGAGAGAATAGCCATTATCAGATGAGCTTGCATTCTCATCTGTTGTATCCAAGCTTCTAATAGAAGGTTCATGCTCATTGTCATCTTCTGAGCTCGACATCTGGGCATAATTTGTAAAAAAAAACAGAAAAAACCAAATGACAGTGTGTGCCCAAAAGCGGTGCGTCGACGCTTCTTGCAATGCCTGAGGCGAAAGAGACACAACTACCAAACGTATGAGTCACCGAGTATACTCGTTTCTAGCTGAGAAGGGCCCAGAAATGCCGACAATTGACGTATAAACTCGTCTGTGGCTGTTTTTGAAATTACTCGTCGCACTCTGAAAAAGACAAATTGGGTGAAGACAAGTGAAGACAAGTCTTTGCCGGGTAAGGGCAGATAGCAGTCTTGTATGTCCTGTCCACAGTCATTGTCATGAAGTTTCTCATTCGATTCATCCCAATCAATCTTTGGTGGACCGTTGTTTCATAATGCGGTTCCTCCATAGAGTCCCTCAGCTGTTCAGACAAGATGCAGTTGCTCTTGGTCCCCTGCATGTTGAGCAACCACACAATTTGTATTAAGTTCCCTTATCCATACTCATTATCCATAGTGGATAGTTTGCTGCTACTGGTAAACTTGCCCCTTCTTATAATCATTCTTATTCTTCCGTTTGGGTGGCACGGTGGCTCAGTGGTTAGCACTGCAGCCTCACAGCACCAGGGTCCCAGTTTCGATTCCAGCCTCGGGCAATTGTCCATGGGGAGTTTGCACATTCTCCACGTGTCTCCATGGGTTTCCTCTGGGTGCTCCGGTTTCCTCCCACAATCACAAAGATGTGTGTACAATTGGCCAGGGTAAATTGCCCATAGTGTTAGGTGCGTTAGTCAGAGGGAAATGGGTCTGGGTGGGTTACTCTTCAGAGGGTCGGTGTGGACTGGTTGGGCTGAAAAGCCTGTTTCCACACTGTAGGGAATCTAAGACATAACATGGAGTCAGCCTCTTTAGTTGTGTAAGGGGTTGTGTCTTCAAGTTTAAACCCAGTGATAAACTGCATGAATGGGATAGAAATGGTACTTTAACAGGATTATGTAAAATTTAGCATTTTTCTCCAGAAGAGATTGGACCATCTAGGCCCCACGCTTAGCTCTTCCATTTGATTGAGTATCTCAGCAAATTTGTTCCATGCTCAAATCCAGAACTGGCTGCAAACTAGATTAGAGCAAACTATGGTCCATTGTGTGACAGAACCACGTCAGGGATCCTATGTATAGTGAATATTTCATGCAAGACCCTGACAACTGCAGTGTGGTGGTCGTATATAATTTTTTTCACCTTAATCTTCCAGGAGAAATAGTCAACAGCAATAAAGTAAGACTGTCTATCAAACATAAATAGATCTGTTCCCACACATTCCATTAATCTATTGGGGCAAGATATCAGTGGACATAGAAGTAGGAGCAGGAGGAGGCCATCTGGCCCGTCGAGCCTGCTCCACCATTCAATAAGATCATGGCTGATTTCTTCATGGACTCAGCTCCACTTACCCGCCCACTCACTATATCCCTTGATTCCTTTATTGTTTAAACAAAAAACCTATATTAACTTCATAAATGTTTACTAAGTATCGTCAATGACTTCACTGGGCAGGGAATTCCATAGATTTACAACCCTCTGGGTGAAGAAGCTCCTTCTCAATTCAGTCCTAAATCTGCTCCCCCTAATTTTGAAGCTATGCCCTCTTGTCCTAGTTTCACCCGCTAGTGGAAATATCCTTTCTACTTGTTTCAAATCCATTCTCTTCATAACTTTATATGTTTTGACAAGATCTCCCCTCTTTCTTCTAAATTCCAATGAATATAATCCCAGTCTGTACAGTCTCTCCTCATAAGCCAACCCCCACAACTCTAGAGTCAACCTAGTGAACCTCCTGTGCAGCCCCTCTAGTGCCAGTTCATCCTTTCTCAAGTAATGGTAAGGTCCTAGGGAGTGTTACTGAACAAACAGACCTTGGAGTGCAGGTTCATAGCTCCTTGAAAGTGGAGTCGCAGGGAGATAGGATAGTGAAGAAGGCGTTTGGTATGCTTTCCTTTATTGATCAGAGTATTGAGTACAGGAGTTGGGAGGTCATGTTGCAACTGTACAGGACATTGGTTAGGCCACTTTTGGAATATTGTGTGCAATTCTGGTCTCCTTCCTATCGGAAAGATGTTTTAAACCTGAAGGGTTCAGAAAAGATTTACAAGGATGTTGCCAGGTTTGGAGAATTTGAGTTATAGGAAAAGGCTGAATAGGCTGGGGCTGTTTTCCCTGGAGCGTTGGGGGCTGAGGGGTGACCTTATAAAGGTGTATAAAATCATGAGGGACATGGATAGGATTAATAGACAAAGTCTTTTCCCTCGGGTGGGGGAGCCCAGAACTAGAGAGCATAGGTTTAGGGTGAGGGGGAAAGATATAAAAGAGACCTAAGGGGCAACTTTTTCACACAGAGGGTGGTGCACGTATGGAATGAGCTGCCAGTGACTGGGTACAATTGGGACATTTAAAAGACATCTGGATGGGTATATGAATAGGAAAGATTTGGAGGGATATGGGCTGGGTGCTGGCAGGTGGGACTGGATTGGGTTGGGATATCTGGTCGGCATGGACGAGTTGGACCGAATGGTCTGTTTCCATGCTGTGCATCACTATGACTCTATAACTCTACTGTGGCTCAGAACTATGAATAGCAGATATATTACAATTGACTATGAGGTCCTCAATCTTCTTTGAGATCTATAGCCTCCACATTGACAATCAAGTTCTAGGTCTGCACTTGATGATCCCCATCTGTATGGAAACATAAAATAACCATGCCTGAAAACCATTTGGTTGGTTTTGTCACCAGAGAAATGATGCATACTTTAGTAATCTCTTCAAGTTGATTCTGAACCTATTTCCGCCTTCAGAGCAGATGATAAAGCAGCCCTAAGAACAGTGAAGGCCAATCTGTCCCAGGCCATCAAAGAGGCAAACGCGTGCATACATGCAGAGAATACGCAGCCTTTTTCAGGACAGTGGTAATATACAGAGCATGTGGAAGGGTATTCAGGCCATCACCAAGCACAGAACAGCATCACCTGCTTGTGCTGGTGATGCCTCTCTCCTCGATGAGTTGAACAATTTCTATGCGCAGTTTGAGGCACAAAATGACATGGCAGCAAGGAAGACCATCACCCCCTCCCAATGATCAGGTGCTGTGTTTTACCATGGCTGACATGAGGAAAACTATGCAGAGTCAACCCACATATGGCTACCAGACCAGATAATATCCCTGGCAGAGTGCTCAGAGGATGCTCTGACATGCTGGCAGATTCTGGGTAATCCAAGATGAAGGATGGGAAAAATTTCTGGCTGTACGAGCTGCTCCTTGTTTTGAGGTATTTTAGGTGTTGGAGGTGAATTTCTTGAATTCCAGGAGCAGCAATTACTGTTTTATATGCTGTTGCATTGTTTTGGAACTTTGGGGAAAAAAAATTCAAAACAACAACAGTTTAAAAGGGAGAAGAGCAGACAAAGGAAGCACATGGCGTGGACAGTGCAGGAGAGAGAGAGAGAGAGAGAACCTGCACAGTTACCGCCTTTGCTGTTTGAATTCGTGTATCGCCGGACATCGGAGTGCATCTGGGAAAATTAACAAACAGTGAAATTCACAACTAATCTTGGAGGAACTGTTGGGCAAAGTTCACAGCACAGAATCAGATAAGTTAATTGTTGTTTTAAGTCTGTCCAAGAAAAAGGCTGCAGTAGTGAGTACAGTGGGTTCTTTATTGATTATGTGTTTTTGGAGATAAGTCTCTTGGTTAAACTTAAAATACAAGCCATAGCGATTAATTTGACCTGGGGCAGTGTTTGTAGGGAATAAGACGGTGTTATTTTCTGGGTTTGTAGATTGTGAACAAGCAAAAATGGCCTCTGCAGTGATATGTACTTCTTGTCAGATGTGAGAGTTTAAAGAGAGTTTAAGGGTTACTGTGGATTATATCTGCCATAAATACTGTTGGATGTGAATCTTATCAGATCGAGTGGATCGGTTGGAGAGACAGATAGAATCGATGAGGAATTTGCAACAGCAACAGTATGTGATGGATGGCAGTTATAGGAAAGGGGGGAATGTCTCAGATACAGTCACATAGATGGGTTAACTCCAGGAAGTGTGAGCGAGGTCGGCACCGAGGGCAGGAGTCTTTTGTGGATATACCAATTTCAAACAGGTATGTTGTTTTGGAAAATGTAGGGGGTGATAGATTCTCAGAGGAACGTAGCACAAACAGCCAAGTTTCTGGTATTGAGACTGGCTCTAATGCAATGAGGGGTACGTTGGGTTCCAAGAGATCAATTGTGTTAGGGGATTCTGTAGTCCGAGGTACAGACAGACGTTTCTGTGGCCAGCAAAGAAAAAGCAGAATGGTGTGTTGTTTCCCTGGTGCCAGGGTCAAGGATGTCTCAGAGAGGGTGCAGAATGTTCTCACAGGGGAGAGGGGCCACATTGGAACCAATGACATTGGAAGGGAAAAGATTGAGACTCTGAAGGGAGATTACAGAGAGTTAAGCAGAAATTTAAAAAGGGGGTCCTCAAGGGTAATAATATCTAGATTACTCCCAGTGCTATGAGCTAGTGAGGGCAGGAATAAGAGGATAGAGCAGATGAATGCAGATGAATGGAGCTGGTGTATGAGAGAAGGATTCACATTTTTGGATCATTGGAATCTCTTTTGGGGTAGAAGTGACCTGTATAAGAAGGACAGATTGCACCTAAATTGGAAGGGGACTAATATACTGGCAGGGAAATTTGCGAGAACTGCTTGGGAGGATTTAAACTAGTAAGGTGGGGGGGGAGGACCCAGGGAGATAGTGAGGAAAGAGATCGATCTGAGATGGGTACAGCTGAAAACAGAAGTGAGTCAAACAGTCAGGGCAGGCAGGGACAAGGTAGGACTAATAAATTAAACTGCATTTATTTCAATGCAAGGGGCCTAACAGGGAAGGCAGATGAACTCAGGGCATGGTTAGGAACATGGGACTGAGATATCATAGCAATCACGGAAACATGGCTCAAGGATGGGGTGGACTGGCAGCCTAATGTTCCAGGATACAAATGCAGGAAGGATAGAAAGGGAGGCAAGAGAGGAGGGGAGTCGCATTTTTGATAAGGGATAGCAAAACAGCTGTGCTGAGGGAGGATATTCCCGGATATACATCCAGGGAAGTTATTTGGGTGAAACTGAGAAATAAGAAAGGGATGATCACCTTATTGGGCTTGTAGTATAGACCCCCCAATAGTCAGAGGGAAATTGAGAAACAAACTTGTATGGAGATCTCAGCTATCTGTAAGAATAATAGGGTAGTTATGGTAGGGGATTTTAACTTTCCAAACATTGACTGGGACTGCCATAGTGTTAAAGGTTTAGATGGAGAGGAGTTTCTTAAGTGCGTACAAGACAATTCTCTGATTAGGTATGTGGATGTACCTACTAGAGAAGGTGCAAAATTTGACCTACTCTTGGGAAATAAGGCAGGGCAGGTGACTGAGGTGTCAGTGGGGGAGCACTTTAGGACCAGCAACCATAATTCTATTTGTTTTAAAATAGTGATGGAAAAGGATAGACCAGATCTAAAAGGTGAAGTTCTAAATTGGAGAAAGGCCAATTTTGACGGTATTAAGCAAGAACTTTCGAAAGCTGATTGGGGACAGATGTTCGCAGGTAAAGGGACGGCTGGAAGATGGGAAGCTTTCAGAAATGAGATAACAAGAATCCAGAGAAAGTATATTCCTGTCAGGGTGAAAGGGAAGGCTGGTAGGTATAGGGAATGCTGGATGACTAAAGAAATTGAGGGTTTGGTTCAGGAAAAGAAGGAAGCATATGTCAGGTACAGACAGGATAGATCGAGTGAATCCTTAGAATAAAGTAGGAGTATACTTAAGAGGGAAATCAGGAGGGCAAAAAGGGGACATGAGATAGCTTTGGCAAATAGAATTAAGGAGAATCCACAGGACAAAAAAGTAACTACGGAGAGAATAGGGCCCCTCAAAGATCAGCAAGGCGGCCTTTGTGTGGAGCCACAGAAAATGGGGAAGATACTAAATGAATATTTTGCATCAGTATTTACTGTGGAAAAGGATATGGAAGATATAGACTGTAGGGAAATAGGTGGTGACATGTTGCAAAATATCCAGAATACAGAGGAGGAAGTGCTGGATGTCTTGAAACGGTTGAAGGTGTATAAATCCCCAGGACCTGATCAGGTGTACCCGAGAACTCTGTGGGAAGCTAGAGAAGTGATTGCTGGGCCTCTTGCTGAGATATTTGTATCATCAATAGTCACAGGTGAGGTGCCGGAAGACTGGAGGTTGACAAACGTGGTGCCACATTTTAAGAAGGGCGGTAAAGACAAGCCAGGGAACTATAGAGGGGTGAGCCTGAACTTGTTGGTGGGCAAGTTGTTGGAGGGAATCCAACAACCCGATACCCAGCATGAGCAAAACCAATGTAGTGTACAAAATCCCATGCAAGGACTGCACAAAACACTACATAGGACAAACAGGAAGACAGCTAACGGTCCACATCCATGAACACCAACTAGCCACGAAACGACACGACCAGCTATCCTTAGTAGCCACACACGCAGATGACAAGCAACATGAATTCGACTGGGACAACACTACTATTATAGGACAAGCCAAACAGAGAACAGCCAGGGAATCCCTAGAGGCATGGCACTCATCCACAGATTCTATCAACAAACACATCGACCTGGATCCAATATACCGGCCACTGCAGCGGACAGCTGGAACTGACAACCGGAAACGGCAGAGACAAATCACTATAAATGCCGGAGGAAAGATCACAGAAGCGCTTCACAGGAGGCTCCCAAGCACTGAGGATGTCACCTAGACAGGGGACGAAACGTTTGCAACACAAATTCCCAGCTCGTCGAACAGAACCGCAACATCGAATTATATTATTAAGTTTGTTGATAACATGATGGTAATAGGTCTCATTGGCAGAACTGACAAGCCAGCATACAGAGAGGAGGTACAGCGGCTAACGGACTGGTGCAGAGTCAGCAACCTGTCTCTGAATGTGGACAAAACGAAAGAGATGGTTGTTGACTTCAGGAAGACACGGAGTGATCACTCTCCACTGGACGGCGACAGCTCCTCTGTGGCGATTGTGAAGTGCTCCAAATTTCGTGGTGTCCACTTGGTGGAGAATCTCACCTGATCCTTCAGCATCAGCTCCATAGCCAAGGAAGTCCAGCAGCATTGCTACTTTCTGAGGAGGTTGAGGAAAGCCCACCTCCCACTCCCCAACCTCACTGCATTCTACGGAGGATTCATTGAGAGTATACTGAGCTGCTGCATTACTGCTTGGTTCGGGAATTGCACTATCTCGGATCGTAAGACCCTACAACGGATAATGAGGACAGCTGAGAAGATCACCGGGGTCTGTCTCCCCTCCATTACAGACATTGACACCACATGATGCATCTGAAAGGCTAAGAGCATTGTGGAAGACCTTACACATCCTTCATTCAAACTCTTCTCCCTCCTGCCATCTGGCAGAAGATATTGGAGCACTCGGTCTCTCACGGCCAGACTGTGCAATAGCTTCTTCCCCCAAGTCATCAGGCTCCTTAACACTATATAATCACACTCTATTCCATTTGCAATTTTTGGATGACTTTTGGAATTGCTGTTAAAATAATGTTTTATTAATGATCATTCATTGATACATTTTAATTTGTCCACCACTGTGCCTATTGTCTTGTCTTGTCAGGAATTACTGTGTTGTCTTGCATGTTTTGCATTTTTCTATGGATTTTATGCTGCCCTGTGTGTGTCTGTACTCATGTAGTCTGTGTGTTCATACAGCACCTTTGTTCTGGAGGAACGCTGACTTGTTTTTATTGTTCCAACATGTATAATGTAGAAATGACAAATAAAGTTACTCTTACTCTCTCATTTAAGAGAATGTTCCAGGCATAAGAAACTTTGGTTATGAAGAGGAGGGGTTGGGACTGTTTTACTTGGAGAGGAGAAGTTTTCAAAATCGTGAGAGGTCTGAGAGTAGACAGGGAAAACTGTTCCTGTTCCTGTTCATAAAAAGGTAAAGAACAAGAGGGTGCAGAATTAAAGTGATTGTATTTCCTTTCTTTTGCAACATGAGGAAAGAAACAGTGAATGGAATGCACTGCTGGCAGTACAATAGAGGCAGGTTCAATTGAAGCATTCATGAGGGTCTAGTTGTTAACTCCATTGGTTGGGTAGCTGGTTTGTGATACGGAGTGATGCCAACTACTTGCGTTCAATGTTTGTACTGGCTAAGGTTACCATGAAGGACTGCCCTTGTCAGCTTCTCCCCTCAGCTGAGGCCTGGTGACCCTCTTGTTAAACCACCACCGTCTTTTTCTAATGAGAGAGCAGCCCTATAGCCAGGCAGCTCTATTGCAACTTTATAATCAGTATTGATCTCCCTAATCATGTGTACAATTTAAGATAAAACTTTCAAAGGAATATTTACGTCTGTGCTGGTCAACTTCGGTCTTTTAAAGATGGTTGAGAGTAAAACATATATTCTTTTGCGATTGTAAGGTTATCAGATAATGAATTACATATACATTCTTTATTAGTTGACACCCTTGTTTTGCAGAATTACTTGTAGCATACCTTTAATCTTGAAAGTTATACTACCTGAACCATGTCTGCAGCCTGTAACACCTGTTTTGATGTTTTTCAATCTGATGAGACACTGCTATTCACCCCATATCAAGCTAAAATTAATTTGATGTCCAGTGACATAAAACTCCAGTCAGTTGGATGACTGATTTCCTCCAGATATGCACAAAGTATCTTTTTGATGCTGATGGTTCAATTGCATTGACTTTGCATGAGTGGGCATTTGACGTTTTGCCGTTCTGAAACTGCAGTAGACTACTTTTGCATGTCTATTGGAATGACCTGTACTTTTGCAGATGCTACATTCTTTTGTCATTGCTGGCCTCTGCTGCTGGTTGTGAGGATTTTTGTTCCACAATACTGCCACTGATTCTTCGTATCTACTTTTTTGGCCTACTCTTTGTATTGGCTTGTATTTATGAAGTGGATAGATTCTATTGCTTTCCTTTCATAAGGGCAGCATGGAGGCTCAGTGGTTAGCACTGTTGCCTCACAGCACCAGGGACCCAGGTTCAACTCTAGCCTCAGGCAGCTGTCTGTGTGGAGTTTGCATGTTCTCCCTGTGTCTGTATGGGTTTCCTCCCATGGCCCAAAGATGTGCAGATTAGGTGATTTGGCTATGCTAAATTGCCCATGGTGTTCAGGGATGTGTAGGTTAGGTGCATTAGTCAGAGGAAATGAAGAATAATAGGGTAGGGGAATAGGTCTGGGTGGGTTACTCTTCGGAGGGTCTGTGTGGACTTGTTGGGCCAAAGGGCCTGTTTCTGCACTGTGGGGATTCTGTGATAAGGATGTACAGTATTCTCTCATGATTTGTCTATGAGTTAGCCTAGTTTCTGCTTTTCACACAATCTGAATAGTTTTCTCTAAAGGTAAAACTTTGTTTGACTGTGATAAATCTGACAAAGAATCGTCAATAATTCCTACAACAATTCTGTTTCTTATGAATTCTGATTTCAAAGCTCCGTACTCTCAGTTTTCCACTAATCTGTTGAAATTGTTCATGAAATAATCTACAGATTCCCCAAAATGTTAAACTATTGTTAAATTTTGGTGTTTTAGAATGTTTTATTTGGAATTTGCAAACATTTCTTCAAAAGTATCTGACGTTTTATATTTTGACAATTTATAGCATCATTTAATGTAGATCAAATTGTATTGAAAATTGTACTGCATTTCCTTTTGTTTATGATTTAGAATATAAATTTGAAGTAATTCTGTATCCAAAGCCATTTTAACAATAAACCTTTTATCTTCCTTTCAGATATTAAGGAACGCAAGCTGCAGCAACTCAGAATTACCCACAGCCCTCTGAAATCTTCCTTCACTCCCCTTCCCACTGATCCCATCCCTACCTGTAAACCCCCTCTGTCAGTTATTTACCATGCCTTCTGTTCTTTAACCCTGAATGATCTATACTCTGCAAAGGACTTAGTTTCATCCTTTTATGTCCCCACTCAATGCATTTCAGGCATAACATAATGCCAAATTCTTCTTTTTGACACCTTCGCCTCCATGCCCATTTGTTTGAAGTCTTCTGTCCACTCCACAGACCCCTTCACCTGCCTCCAATCCTCTCCCTCCATCTAGATCACTCCTTCTAGTGTCCTACTTACACTTGACCTGTTACTTGAGAACTGTCAACGTGACACAGGTTGCCTTACTTTCTCTGCTCCCTTCACCCATTCTACCCATCTCTCTCTGAACTTACTGCTATCTATGCTCTCAGAACCAATCGTGACTTTGTAATCAAACCTGCCAACAAGGGTAGTGATGTGGCAAAGTGGTTTAAATCAGGAGACCTTTATTGCAGCTGAAGAATAGAGGGGAGAGGCAATGGCCTAGTGGTTTTATCAGTGTCAAGATTAGAGCGGTGCTGGAAAAGCACAGCAGGTCAGGCAGCATCTGAGGAGCAGGAAAATCGATGTTTCAGGCAGGAGCCCTTCATCAGGGCTCCACTTTCCTGTCCTTACCTCATAACCTTTGATTCTCCTCCTGATGAAATAGTTTATCTAATCTCCCTTTCTTACCTAATTTATCTATTCATCGTCACCTCATATGAGTCATTAATTTTTTTTTTGGTTCTAAATATCATGTTCTCGATTCAGTCAATGGGTTATGGTTGGATTAATCAAAGCTGTAAAACCTCTATCAAAAGCTTTGAGCTTATACAAGAGTTATGAAGGAAAAGGTAATGTGAAATCTGGTGGGGACAACATGCAATTCTTAAAATCAAGCCAGAATGTTGGTCAAAAAGGAGGCAATCAAAATTTGATTCATGTGATACATGATGATCAGGGCTCCTGCCTGAAACATCGATTTTCCTGCTCCACGGATGCTGCCTGACCTGCTGTGCTTTTCCAGCACCACTCTAATCTTGACTCTAATCTCCAGCATCTGCAGTCCTCACTTTTGCCTATTGGTTTTATCACTGGACTGTTAATCCAGAGACCCAGATAGTGTTCTCGGGACCTGGGTTCAAATCCCACCATGGTAGATGGTGGAATTTAAATTCAATAAAAAATATCTGGATTTAAGAGTCTATTGATAACCATGAATTAATTGATAGAAAATTGATCTGGTTCACTAATGTCCTTTAGGGAAGGAAATTGCCATCCTTTCCTGGCCTGGCCTACATGTGACTCCAGACCCACAGCAATGTGGTTGACTCTTAACTACCCTCTGGGCAATGAGGGATGGGCACTAAATGCTGTCTAGCCAGTGATACCCTCATCCTATGAATGAAGGAAAAAAAACACTTTAAAATACTTAACATCCAAATTAATTAATTAGAATAAAGATGGATGGGCAGGCAAGGTGTTGCAGCTGCAGTATGTGGGAGCTGCTGGATACTCATCTGATACTCAAGAAACCTTTGCTCAGAGTTGAAGTGCTGGAGCCCACACGGCTGCAAACAGTATGATACATCAGGTAGAGGGAGAGATACCTGGACACTGTGTTTCAGAAGGCAGCCACACTGCTTAAATTAATTACATCCCATTTGATCAGTGATCAGGGACATGAATTGTGACTGTGAACTAGGCTGATATAGGGATCCAGTATTTAGCTTTGGATGAGCCTCAGCTCTTGTCCAATCGGTACTGGGTTTTTGTTCCTCGTGTTGCTGAGGATTTGAGAATTGCAAATGTTATGTCATTGTTGAAAAACTTTGTAAAGATTGGCCCAAAGATCAATCAGTTTATTAGGGTTTGTTAGACTCTTCCTTTCCTTGTCTCACTTCTCCAATCTCTATATAACTTGGGGGAGTATAACTTATATTGATGACTGGTTCAAGCCATGTTTAAAATAGACTGGTATTTGCAGCATCTATTACTCAGCATTCATTTGTCTGTTAAGATCTCAGTCGCTTTATATTTATAAAAGGCTCCTTCCTCTCTAAGAAAATCAGATAAGGCAAATAGAGTCCTAGCTTTGGGATTTTTTACACATGCAAAGTTAACCTAGAAATTACAATTGTCAATTTATAGTTCAGCAGACAGAAACCCAACCTTTTAACTGGTCAATTATTTTCACAGTGTTAGCTCATTAGCATCTGCATTGTACAGAAGAATGTCCTGTGGATTGCCTGCTTTAATCAGCAAAAGTTACTTTTATGCAGTTGTGTTACATTGAGTCAGATCAACCTGGGCAACTAGCTACTTAATTATTGTCTTAAAGGACATTAGAGACCCCAGATTAATTTGTACAACAATTGACAATGGGTGCACAGGTACCATTAGGCTAGTATTAATTTTTAAAATTCAAATTTTGCCATCTGTGGTATAGAACATATAGAACATAGAACAATACAGCACAGAACAGGCCCGTCGGCCCACGATGTTGTGCCGAACTTCTAACCTAGATTAAGCACCCATCCATGTACCTATCCAAATGCCGCTTAAAGGTCGCCAATGATTCTGACTCTACCACTCCCACGGGCAGCGCATTCCATGCCCCCACCACTCTCTGGGTAAAGAACCCACCCCTGACATCTCCCCTATACCTTCCACCCTTCACCTTAAATTTATGTCCCCTTGTAACACTCTGTTGTACCCGGGGAAAAAGTTTCTGACTGTCTACTCTATCTATTCCTCTGATCATCTTATAAACCTCTATCAAGTCACCCCTCATCCTTCGCCTTCCCAACGAGAAAAGGCCGAGAACTCTCAACCTATCCTCGTACGACCTACTCTCCATTCCAGGCAACATCCTGGTAAATCTTCTCTGCACCCTCTCCAAAGCTTCCACATCTTTCCTAAAGTGAGGCGACCAGAACTGCACACAGTACTCCAACTGTGGCCTAACCAAAGTCCTGTACAGCTGCAACATCACTTCACGACTCTTGAATTCAATCCCTCTGCTAATGAACGATAATACTCCATAGGCCTTCTTACAAACTCTATCCACCTGAGTGGCAACCTTCAAAGATCTATGTACATAGACCCCAAGATCCCTCTGTTCCTCCACCTGACTAAGAACCCTACCATTAACCCTGTATTCCGCATTCTTATTTGTTCTTCCAAAATGGACAACCTCACACTTGGCAGGGTTGAACTCCATCTGCCACTCCTCAGCCCAGCTCTGCATCATATCTAAGTCCCTCTGCAGCCGACAACAGCCCTCCTCACTGTCCACAACTCCACCTATCTTCGTATCATCTGCAAATTTACTGACCCACCCTTGGACTCCCTCATCTAAGTCATTAATAAAAATTACAAACAGCAGAGGACCCAGAACTGATCCCTGCGGAACTCCACTTGGAACTGGGCTCCAGGCTGAATATTTACCATCTACCACCACTCTCTGCCTTCGACCGGTTAGCCAGTTTTCTATCCAATTGGCCAAATTTCCCTCTATCCCATGCCTCCTGACTTTCCGCATAAGCCTACCATGGGGAACCTTATCAAATGCCTTACTAAAATCCATGTACACTACATCCACTGCTCTACCCTCATCCACATGCTTGGTCACCTCCTCGAAGAATTCAATTAGACTTGTAAGGCAAGACCTACCCTTCACAAATCCGTGCTGGCTGTCCCTAATCAAGCAGTGTCTTTCCAGATACTCGTAAATCCTATCCCTCAGTACCCTTTCCATTACTTTGCCTACCACAGAAGTAAGACTAACTGGCCTGTAATTCCCGGGGTTATCCCTATTCCCTTTTTTGAACAGGGGCACAACATTCACTACTCTCCAGTCCCCTGGTACCACCCCCGTTGCCAGTGAAGACGAGAAGATCATTGCCAACGGTACTGCAATTTCCTCTCTTGCTTCCCACATAATCCTAGGATATATCCCGTCAGGCCCGGGGGACTTGTCTATCCTCAAGTTGTTCAAAATGTCCAACACATCTTCCTTCCTAACAGGTATCTCTTCTAGCTTAACAGTCCGTTTCACACTCTCCTCTTCAACAATACGGTCCCTCTCGTTCGTAAATACTGAAGAGAAGTACTTGTTCAAGACCTCTCCTATCTCTTCCGACTCAATACACAGTCTCCCACTACTGTCCTTGATCGGACCTACCCTCGTTCTCGTCATTCTTAGGTTTCTCACATACGCATAAAATGCCTTGGGGTTATCCTTGATCCTATCTGCCAAGGATTTTTCATGCCCTCTCTTAGCTCTCCTAATCCCTTTCTTCAGGTCCCTTCTGGCTATCCTGTATTCCTCCACTGCTCTGTCTGAACCCTGTTTCCTCAACCTTATGTAAGCCTCCTTCTTCCTCTTTACTAGACATTCAACCTCCCTCGTCAACCAAGGCTCCCTCACACGACCATTTCTTTCCTGCCTGATAGGTACATACATATCATGGACACGTCGTATCTGCTCTTTGAAAAAGTTCCACATTTCCACCACATCCTTCCCTGACAGCCTATGCTCCCAACGTATGCTCCTCAAATCCTGTCTTACAGCATCGTAATTTCCCTTCCCCCAATTGTAAAATCTACCTTGTTGTGCGCACCTATCTCTCTCCATAACCAAGGTGAAAGTCACAGAATTGTGGTCACCATCACCAAAATGTTCACCCACTAACAAGCCCACCACTTGTCCCGGTTCGTTACCGAGTACCAAATCCAATATGGCCTCCCCTCTGGTTGGACAATCTACATACTGCGTTAGAAAAGCTTCCTGGACACACTGCACAAACACCGCCTCATCCAATCTACTTGATCTAAAGAGCTTCCAATCAATATTTGGGAAGTTGAAGTCGCCCATGACTACGATAGGTGATAGGTTTAAATCCTTTGTCCCTAGGATGATAGTCTGGGGTTCTATATTATTAATCGAGTAACATTGCCATTATACCACTGCTTCCCATATATATTTTAATCATTGTGTTCACACATGTCGGGGCAGGTGGGACAGAAACTCTGGCTTCATACTAATACATAATAGGATAATATTGTACAGTTTTAATCACTTTTGTCAACGTGTTAATGGCCATTTTAATTTTGTCAGTATTAGTGATTTGTTGAAATAAGTAATAAGTAAATGTAATAAGAAATACACAAACACAGAATTTCCTAATCTGATATTTCTGTACATTTGTTCACATTCATTTCTCCATTAGTTAAGTGATAATTGAAGAGTGGCCTATTACCAGTATAACATTTGTTCTATTCAGATCAGTGACTGTATCGTATCCAAATACTGAGCTGTTTTTCAACTTCTTCCATTGCATCTGATTGAAAAAAATGTCTACAATCCTTCACATACAGTAAGTGCCAATGACTCTTCACATATGTTTTTATCCTGGGCTTTGTGACTTTGAGCTCAACCTTTCTTTAGTGAGGTAGAATCGTCTTCAGTTCACCGTGTTAGATATTCATATCCATATTCACATGTTACTTTACACAAATCAAAATCTTCTTTCAAAATATAATTGATTTCTTCTTCAGCTCTATCAGTTATGGACATCATCATGTGCCACAAAAAACTGCACTCATGAATCAAATTTTGATTGCCTCCTTTTTGACCAACATTTTGGCTTGATTTTAAGAATTGCATGTTGTCCCCACCAGATTTCACATTACCTTTTCCTTCGTAACTTTTGCATACGCACAAAGCTTTCAACAGAGGTTTTCTAGTTTTGATTAATTCAAACATTGAGTGAATTGAGAACATGATATTTGGAACCAAAAAAACAATTTAATGACTCGTATGAGATGATAACGAATAGATGAATTAGATAAGAAAGGTAGATTAGATAAGTTACTTGATCAGTAGGAGAATCAAAGATTATGAGGAAAGGACAGGAAAGTGAGTGAGAGGAATGTGAGATCATCCTTGATCCTATTGAGTGGCAGAGCAGACTCGAGGGTCCTATGGCTGTTTGCATTTCTTAAGGTGAGAAATGGGGATTATCTACTAGTAACATAAACCAATCTTTGCCACTTATCTGTTGGATGTTCTGAATCCATTTTGTGAAAATGCCGGATACCACTAAGGCTTTAGCAATACATTCAAAAATGAACTAGTAAAGAATTGACATCTTTTAAACAAGTTCCAGGAATGAGGAATTACAGTTCTGTGACCAGACTCATAGAATCTGGACTTTTCTTCCTTTAAAGCGAAGAAGGTTAAGGGGAGATTTGAAAGAGGAGCTTAAAATCATGGATAGAATAAATAAAAGGAAAGTGCTTGTTATGACTCTCTGATGACCAGAAGGCATAGAATGGAGGTGATTTGCTTCAGAACCAGAGGATAATATCCGAGGCCCAACCATCTTCAGCTTCATCCCAGACCTTCCCTCCATCATAAGATCGGAAGTAGGGATGTTCATCGATGTTGCGTAATGTTCAGCACCATTCACATCTCCTCAGATACTGATTCAGTCCATGTTCAAATGCAACAAGTTTTGGGCAATATCCAAGCTTGAACTGACAAATGGTAAGTAACATTCACACCACACAAATCCCAAGCAATTACCAACTCTAATAAGAGACAAAATAACCACCGCCCCTTGACATTCAGTGGTATTACCATCACTGAATTCCCACAGTATCCTTGAGGTTACCATTGGCCAAGAAACTCAATTGGACTTGCCATATAAACACAGTGGGAACAAGAGCAGGTTAGAGTCTAGGAATACTGCAGTGAGTAGCTCACCTCCTGACTCCCCAAAGCCTGTCCACCAACTACAAGGCATAAAGTCAGGAATGTGATGGAATATTCCCCACTTGCCCGGATGGGTGCAGCTGCAACAACACTCAAGATGTTTGAAACCATCCAGGACAATCTACTTGATTGGCACCACAGCCATGAAGTCAACTCACTCCACCACTAACACACAGTAGCAGCAGTGTGTATCAGCTACAAGATACATGACAGAAATTCACCAAAGATCCTTAGACAGCACCTTCCAACCCCATGACTATTTTCATTTAGAAGCACAAGGGGAGCAGATACATGGGAACACCACCACCTGCAAGTTTCCCTCCAAGCCATTCACTATCCTGACGTGGAAATATATCATGGTTCCTTCATTGTTGCTGGGTCAAATCTTGGATCTTCCTCACTGACAGTATTGTGGGTCAACCCATAGCAGGTGGACTGCTGCGGTTCAAGACGCCAGCTCAAGGGCAACTAGGCATGGGCAATAATTGTTAAGCCAGCCAAGTGCACCCATATCCCATGAATGAAATTTTTAAAAAGTGCATTTGAATGTTCTGTTGTTGTAGTCACTAAGTCCTACCTTTATTTCTTTTCCTTTCTATTTTTTGTTCTTTAGGTTTTGAAATGCTTTGCTTTCCCTCTGTAGACAGGGAAGGAATGTTAGAGTTATTCAGCAGGAATAGCAGCAATAAAAGCAAGTTGGTAGATTTACAGCAAATTTTTTACTGTCCAATACCTGTAGGGCTAGGAATGTGCTGGTTGATCAAATATACCATTTGATCAAGAGGTCCCCACCATCAACATAAAAACAGCCACTAACTAATAAGACACAATGCAGGGGGAAACACATAGCTGTTATACTTTATTATTTAAATGATTTATGCTGTAAATAATGCAACTTTGCCTGAAATAAAACTTACCAGCAGACAGCCTTCTCACTCTTACCCTCAGCTGATTACTCTGACATCGTGGAGTTTGCGATAATACAGTAAACTTCTAGTATTTGAAGTATATAAATTTTGCCAGTGTATCAAGAATGTCAGTTCGTAAGGTGCTGATTAAAACAAAGTTTGCTGTATATTCAACAGAAAACATCCTGTCTTGTTGTGAGTGCTGGAATACAGATGTTTTCAGGAGAAACTGAGAAATGCTAGAAATTGCAAACATTATTCAAATACCTGAGATATTAGGCCCAGATTTGCTGCGGACATCATAGGAACAAGAATGGGCCATTCAGCCCCTCAAGCCCGTTCCAGCATTCAGTAAGATCATAGCTGATCCATGGCCTAACTCCATATACTTGGGCGGCACGGTGGCACAGTGGTTAGCACTGCTGCCTCACAGCGCCAGGGACCTGGGTTCAATTCCCACCTCAGGCGACTGACTGTGTGGAGTTTGCACATTCTCCCCGTGTCTGCGTGGGTTTCCTCCGGGTGCTCCAGTTTCCTCCCACAGTCCAAAGATGTGCAGGTCAGGTGAATTGGCCATGCTAAATTGCCCGTAGTGTTAGGTAAGGGGTAGATGTAGGGGTATGGGTGGGTTGCGCTTCGGCGGGGCGGTGTGGACTTGTTGGGCCAAAGGGCCTGTTTCCACACTGTAAGTAATCTAAGTAATATACCTGTCTTTAGTCTATATCCCTTAGTATCCTTGCTTAACAAAAATTAATTGAATTCGTTTAAAATTAACAACTGGTCAGCATCCATTATCATTACAACCCTTTGTGTGTCAAAGTGCTTCCTACCATCTCTCCTGAATGTCTGACCCTAATTCTCAGACTAAGTCCTCTAGTTCTAGAATTCCCAACCAGTGGAAATAGTTTATCTTTATCTACTCTGCCTTTTCCTGTTAATAACTTGAAGACTTCGATCAGGTCACTCTCAACTTTATAAATTCTAGAGAAGACAGACCTAATGTTTATAATCTGTCTTCATAACTTAACCCCCCAAATCCAGGGATCATTCTTGCACTCCCTCCAATTCCCTTCCTAAGGTGTGGTGCCCAGATCTACTCACAGTACTCCGAGTGGGGTCTAACCAGGAGTCTGTGTAACAGCCTCATGACCCCTCTGTCCTTGTATTCCAGTCCTCTCGATATAAGGACCTGCATTCCATCAGCTTTCTTGATTAATTTCTGCATCTGTTTGTGGCATTTTAAGGATCTATGCACATGAACCCTCAAGTCTCTTTGCACATCCACTGCATTTAATATCATACATCGAGAAAGTATCCCAATCTAGTCTTTTTCGACCCAAAGTGGATAACCGCACACTTACTTACATTGAACTCCATCTTCCACAGCTTTGCCCATTCACTTTGCACAAAAGAGATAATAATCAGTGACATTGTGGATAATGGTCTAACTTTATGTTATATGTCATTGTGTAATGGTGAGTTTTATGATGCTCAACATGATATCTGTGTTGCAACAGACATCAGCTCCAGATCAACACAGACACACAGTTATACACAAAGATTCAAAGCTGCTGTCCAAGATACATCAAGCTGCCATGAGCTGAACAAAACTGACATTTCTGAGTCCCCTTTTAAATGGCATATCCAACAGTGTGACATTCCTGCACTGATATAGGCAAATTAAACTCAACACAGAAAGACAGGGTTTGACCATTTCAGTCTCAATACCCACTTTAGTGATGTGAGAGAGCTTAATTACTGTAAACAACTTCTCTAGCACTGAAAATCATCTTTTACACATGAAATCTTCATGAATCTAAAAGACTGTGTACCAACAAGCAGCAGAGCGAACGTCATGTACAAAATTCCCAGCAAAGACTGCAACAAACATTACATCAGACAGACGAACACGAAACCCGCCACCAGGTTACACAAACACCAACAAGCCACCAAAAGACATGGGCAACTCTCACTGGTATCCACACACACAGATGAAGAGGAACATCAATTCAACTGGGACAACACATCCATCCTGGGACAGGCTAAACAAAGACACGCATGGGAATTCGTAGAGGCCTGGCATTCAAACCGGAACTCCATTAACAAACATATCGATTTGGATCCCATTTACCAATCTCTCAGCTAAAGGACCGAAGTGACATCACCCACCACAACAGATTAAGACACATAAAAAGCAAGCAGGACAGAACACCAGCGCTTCACCGGAGGCTCACTGATGATGTTACCCAGCGTGGTGACGAAACGTCTGAGAACAAATCTTCCAGCTCAGTGAGCAAACTTACAACTTGTACGTGAAATCTCTTAAGCTTATTGGATACTTGTTAAACTGTTTGTCCCTTTCCATCTCTTCTAGTAATCTGCTCCTACCTTCCCGATCCTTTTATTTTGCCATGTTCAGTTCGATATTCTCGAGGAGATTCCCTGGTTCAGTCGGCATAGGTCATTAACAGTTCTCCTGCCTGATTTTTAAAACAATTCCTTCACAGGATGTGGGAGTCATTGGCATTTATTGCCCACACATAACATTAAGAATCAACCACATTGGATGTGGAGTCACAGCAGACCCAATGATTCTCACTAATACTAAAGCAGCAGAGTAGAAAGGGCATCTGGTGTATTGTCACTGCTGTCTGGCATTACGGATCAGAACAGAATAAAAAGTTAAAGTGACTTTGCCAAGCTCCCTGTCATGTGCGATACATGCACGCAGCCACGTACAAAAACATATGTTGAAATGCAGCTAAAAAAAAACAGTAATCCATTTCATGTGATTTCTGCTATTAATGGCTGTGAGTTAATATAGAATTGAATATTGCTCAGAACAGAATGAGGTCAAAGCTTTCCATCTTGCGCTCAACATGGACAAATGAACAGCATGGGCAGTACTACTAGATGAAGTAAGCACTTGCTGAGAGTGGCAAAAAAAATTGCAGCTTAATAAGATTCATGTCAATAATGAAGATATAACTTCTGACATAACTCTGACTATAGTAGGAAGAATATGTCAGACTAGAACAAGCATGTGAAGAGATGCTGTACTAGAGAGCTGGACTTGGTAACCTGCAATGTACAGGTGTAAATAAAGGAGTCTCACAGAACATCAGGCAGTGACAAGCTTTTCTTAAAAAGAAGAATCAAGCAGTCTCGGGACTGTCTGTATACAGCTACCCACAGCCTGAAATACTCCAGATTAGTGTTTTTTCTTGTTCGCTCATATGGGACATGGTCATAGCTGGCTGGCCAGTATTTATTGCCTGTCCCTAAATGCCATCCCAAATTTCAATGTGTACATAACAGCTGAAAGCAAAAGGGAAAGCAAAATACCCCAAGCTTTTTAAACAAGATCGGAAGGGAAATCTGGCATTCTAACCAAATCAATCCCTTAATTTGTCAATAATGGCCACAAGGAAAGAAACTCCAACTCATCATCGTGAGGCACTGCCAGACAGTAATATCACATTCACTGTAGTGCTGTCAGTCAAATTCAACTCTCCTCACACCAAATAAAAGGCCATGAGGAATTTGACTGGCTGGGATGTTCACAGGCTCTGAAGAGGTTTGAATTTAATTCAGAGATCCAACGTGAGCTGCAAACATTCATTTGACTACCAAGAGCACAAACAGAGGGTTCATTTCCCTTCTGGTTAGGTCTGTGATTTCATTTTGTGTTTCATTGTAAGTGTTACTGGATAATTACTGTTAATAACGACTATTGTATAGGGTGATGGCTCTGAAAGAGTTCATATTCAACTCCTATTAGCTCAATCTCCATATGCATTAGCTCCACCCATATGTCACACATATTTTATTAACTGAAACAAGTGACTCTTCTGTTTAGACCAGTGGTCTATCCTCCACTATTGATCATTAGACAGGACCTCGACATTGTCCTTATAATTTAGACAAAAGGAGATCAATGGCAGTGAACTACCTCAAACAACCTTGACAGAGTTGGCAGAAACCAGGAGATAATGAGAGGTAACATCAGCCATTGTCTATCACCCAGAAAGCCAATTGGAGATCGATCATCCATTCAACCAAATAGCAGTAAACCCTGCCTCCCCTAAGCCAATCAGAATGTAATGATATAATGGACCATGTTGTGGGCTGTGGCTTGGAAAGAGTTAATAACCAGCAACTTTCAGTGACCAAGATGTAAGTACGGTTATTCTGCTGCCCAATCAGAAGCAGAAGATTGTTGAGATATTGGAGCATGATCAGGGGCTAAGAGTCAACCCCACATCCTTATCCACACCAGAAAGTAAGAGCCATAATATGCCTGTAAAATCACTGCCCTGCTTTATAGGTATTATTTATAATTTAAATAAAGTTTCCTAAGCTACCTGTCCAGACTGTCTCCTGTGCCCTATTGGTTAAGGTCTCAAATTAACAAATATTGGGAATTAAATTTGAACTGTAACCCAAGAATTTACAATATAACGAGGCTAGCTCAGTGTCTGATCAATGGTAACCTCCACAGGATGTTGATCGCGGAGGATTCAATGATGGTAAAACCAGTGAATGGAAAGGAGCAATGGTTAGTTTCTCTCTTGTTGGCGATGGTCATTACCTGGCACTTCTGTGGCATGAATGTTAGTTGTCACTTGTCAGCCCAAACCCAGAAAGTCTTGTGGCATTTGAACATGGACTCCTTCAATATTTGAAGAATCATGAATGGTGCTGAACATTGTTCAATCATCAGAGATCATCCCCATGTCTGACCTTATAATGGAGGGAAGATCAGTGATGAAGCAGCTGGAGATGGTTAGGCCTAATACACTACCCTGAGGAACTCCTGCAGAGATGTTCTGGAGCTGAAACAACTGACCTCCAACAATTACAGCTATGTTTCTTTGGCTAGGTATGACTCCAATCAGTGGAGAGCTTGCCCCTTAATTCCCATTGACTTTGGTTTTGCTATGACTCCTTGATGCCTTACCTGGTTACATGTGTCAAAGATAGTCACTTTCATTTCACTTCTGAGTTTGGCATTTTCATTTATGTTTGGATGAAAGCCATAATGACATGAGTGCCCTGGCGGAATCCAAAATGAGCAACAGTGAGGAGGTTATTCCTGACAAAATACTGCTTGATAGCATTGTTGATGATATCCCCCATCACTTTGCTAATGATCAAAAGTAGATGGAGTTATAATTGGCCAAGTTAGATTTGTTCTGCTTTTTGTCTACACTCACTGGGCTGTCTAGATTGCTGTCCAGTTTGCTGTCTAGATTCCAATGTAGTCACTGTGGTGGAACAACTTGGCTGTGGGCACAGCAAGTTCTGGAGCACAAGTCTTCAGTACCATTGCTGGACTGTTGTCAGAGCCCATAGCTTTTGCTGTGTCTAGTGCCCTCAGCTGTCTCTTCATAACACTTGGAATGAATCCTACTAGTAATGAACTGGTATCATGATGCTGGGTACCTGTAAATAAGAAGTATCTATTGCTGTAAATAATGAAGAGTGCTTATGGTGCATTCATTTCAGCTCATCAACTATTTTAATGTATTTACAATGTTTAAAATGATTCCCCGCGCTGTGAACAACTTTAGCCACTGAGCCACAGACATTACCAGCAATAATTTCTAAACCAGGGTATATGATCAGAATCCATCAGTCTTACTTTCTGATATATTAAACACCACATCACGTTCCATTTTCGTGCAGTTCTAACCAGCATCACCAATAGTCCCTCAAAATATTCTCCCATCCCTAGGATTCAGGGAACAGTTTGTTTTTAGGAATGTGTTAATGTTTCTCTAGCAATTCTAAGCCTGAGGTGGATTCTGTCTGGAGCAAGTGGGTTCTTAATCCCATCCAGGCTCTCACTACAGTCCTGACAAGGGCGAGGTTATTAAATGGAAATGGGGAGACTAGCTGTGGAACTGAAATTATCAATATTATTTTTATGTTAAAGTTTGTGAAGTGAAACAGTCATTAGTTTCATTTCCAGAGAAATGGGAGGTGATGGCCTAATGGTATTGTCACTAGACAATTAATTCCAAGACCCAGGTAATGTTCTGAGGTTTGAATCCTGCTCTCCAACCACCATCCCCATTATGGCAGGAGAATTTGAATTCAATAAAAATCTGGAGTCAAATAGTGACTATGAAACTGTTGTTGAACGTCGGGAAAAACCAATCTGGTTCACAAATATACTTTAGAGTCATACAGTGTTAAAACAGGCCCTTCAGATCTACCACATCTATGCCAACCAACAAACTCCAAACCTCACTAATCCCACTTACCTGCATTTGATCCATAGCCTACTGTGCCCTGGGGAGTTTTAAGTGCTCATCCAAATGCTTTTGTTTTAAATTAGATTCCCTACAGTGTGGAAACAGGCCCTTTAGCCCAACAAGTCCACATTGACCCTCCAAAGAGTAACCCACCCAGCCCCATTTCCCTCTGACTAATGCACCTAACACTATGGGCAATTTAGCATGGCCACTTCACCTGACCTACACATCTTCGGACCGTGGGAGGAAAGCAGAGCACGCTGAGGAAACCCACACAGACACAGGGAGAATTTGCAAACTCCATACAGACAGTCACCTGGTGCTGTGAGGGAACAGTGCTAACCACTGAGCCGCCATACCACATTGCAAGAGCATCTGCCTCCACCACTCTCTCAGGCAGCATCTTCAATATTTCTACCAGCCTTGAATAAAAAATTCTTTCTCAGATCTCTAAATCATTTACTCCTCTCCTTGTACTTGGGCTCTCTGGTCTGAGACCTATCTACCCTGGGGAAGAAATTCTCACAATCTACTCTGTCTATGCCTTTCATAGTTTTGTATCCCTCAATCAGATCCCTGCTCAGCCCCCTCTCCGCCAAGGAAAACAAACCCAGCCTTTTCCAGTCTGTCCTGATAACTGAGATTTTCCACCCTAGTCAACATACTGGTGAATTTGCTCTGCACCAGCTCCAACGCAATCACACTCTTCTGTGGCAACCAAAGCTACACATAGCATTCCATCTGAGGCCTAACCAATATTTTATAAAGTTGTAGCAAGTCTTCCTTGCTCCTATGTTCTACATCGAGGCTAATGAAGCCCAACATCCTATATGCCTTCTTCACCATCCTGTCTACGTCTTCTGACACCTTCAGGGATCAGTGAATTTGTCCCAAGGTCCCTTTGATCCTCAGTACTCCCAAGGGATCTACTATTCATTGTGTGTATCCTTCCCTTAATAGACCTCCCAAAGTGTTTATCGAGGTTAAACACCATCTCCCATTGCTCTGCCCAATTTACCAGCTGTTCGATATCAGACTGTAGCCTGAGACTATCCTCCTCACTATCAGCAACACCAGCAATTTTTGTGTTATCTGCAAACTTACTAATTCTACCATCTCCATTCCCATCCACGTCACTAATGGACATAACAACCCGTAAGGGTCCCAACACTGATCCATGTGGTACATCACTTGTCACAGGCCTCCAATCACAAAGATAACCTTCCAACATTACCCTTTGCCTCCTACTTGTAAGTCAATTTTGAATCCAGTTTGCCAAGTTGCCTTGGATCACATGGGCTCTTACCTTTTGGACCAGCCTTCCATATGGGACCTGGTGAAAGGCCTTACTGAAGTCCATGTAAACCACATCAATTGTAGTACCCAGATCAGCCATGATCGAATAATTGAGCAGACTAGATGGGTTGAATGGCCTAATTCTGCTCCTATAGTGAAAGCCCTTTCCTGATGAAGGGCTTTTGCCCAAAACGCCGATTTTTCTTCTCCTCGGATGCTGCCTGACCTGCTGTGCTTTTCCAGCACTACTCTAATCTTAATTTGCAGACCATACGAAGATTGGTGGAGTTGTGGATAGTGAGGAGGGCTGTTGTCGGCTGCAAAGGGACTTGGATGTGATGCAGAGCTGGGCTGAGGAGTGGCAGATGGAGTTCAACTCTGTCAAGTGTGAGGTTGTCCATTTTGGAAGGACAAATAAGAATGCAGAATACAGGGTTAATGGTAGGGTTCTTAGTGAGGTGGAGGAGCAGAGGGATCTTGGGGTCTATGTTCATAGATCTTTGAAAGTTGCCTGTTCTGTGCTGTATTGTTCTATGTTCTATGTTCTAATTCTGCTCCTATGTCTTATGGTCTTATATCAATATATTGAATCACCTTTTCTAAAAGCATAACTAAATTAGTCAGACAGCATCACCCTCTAACAAACCCGCTCTGACTATCCCTGATCAATCCCTGCCTTTCCAACTGTCCTTTCCTACTAATCCTGTCTCTCAGAATTTATTCCAATACTTTCCCTACCACTGATATCAGACTAATTGGTCTGTAGTTTCCTGGACTATTCCTGCTGCCCTTCTTGAACAGAGGAACTACATTAACTATCCTCCAGTACTCTGGCATTTCACCTGTGGTTGGCAACATTTTAAGTATCTCTACCAGGGCCCCCACAATCTCCATGCATGCCTCCCATGGCTGAATATAATGCAAGATTTTACAGCAATGGAGTTAATCTTTCTCTCGCCTTCTTGTTCCTTCTTCGTTGCTCCACCAGTCACTGCTTGACATTGGCCAGAGTCGGTGAAATGGGCCAAGGTGTCTCTGTAATGGGCTCTGGGGTCTCGGGTATTGGCCTCCACAGCTGTCATTCCCATAATTGCCACGACCAAGCTGGAGCCATCGGCCTGGGGATGTGCGGGGTTCCGTCCCTACTATTCCCCATCCGATGCTCCTACAGATGCTGCTGCTGGTCATTGGTCATCGGGGTCTTCTGCTGTCCCTTTCACTGATGCTAGTGCTCCTTCAAGATAAAGAGCTCTGTACACCTCAGCCTTGAATATACCAAAAGATCCAGTTTCCACAGCCCCCTGCAGTGAAGAATTCTGTAGATCCACTCCCCTCCGAGAGAAGGAAGGTGAGAAAAATGAGAACACTTGCCTGCTCTGTCCAAGCCTCTCAGGCTTTTGAGTGCTTCTATCAAAATCTTCTCCCACTTGAGGATTATCAGTTCACACCGAGTGGTGGAGGAGACTCAATGGGCTATATGGACTGGTTCTGCTCCAGCATCTTATCTTATAAAAAAGTTGAGAACCAGATAACATGAATCGAAGGCAATTGCTAGTGAGATCATGGTGACTTGAGGGAGAATAATTCATAGGTAGATCATAGAATTCCCACAGCATGGAAACAGGCCATTTGGCCCAACAAGTCCACGCCAACCCTGTGAAGGGCATCCCACCCAGACCCATATTTCCTGTGGCTAATGCACCTAACCCTACACACCCATGAACATTATGGGCAATTTAGCATAGCCAATCTACCTAGTTTGCACATCCTTAGACTGTGGGAGGAAACCATAGCACTCAGTGGCAACCTACACAGACACAGGGGGACATGCAAACTCCACACTGACAGTCACCAGAATTGAACATAAATCCCTGGTGCTGTGAGGCAGCAGTGCTAACCACTGAGCCACCGTGCCACCCCAGTTTGGTAGACTGACTGGTCAGGATCTAGAATGTGCAGTCTGAGAATGTGGTGAAGGCAGATTTAATTGAGGTTTTCAGATGGGAATTGGACAAGTAAATGAAAATAAAACATTGCTAGGTTACAGAGACAGGATGTGAGATTGGGGTTAGCTGGGTTGCCGCTACAGAAAGCCAGTGTAGATATAAATATCAAAATAGTCTCCTCAGTATTGAAATAACTGTGTGCACAGCAATAAGAGACTGCCTGATCTGTTCTAACCTTGTTGTTGAAAGAGTGAATGTTGTCCAGGAGAACACCTTGCTCATCCCAGTATAATGCCATGGGATCTGTTACAATTAATGTCTTATCCAATAAAAAGTCACCTCTGGCAATTCTGTACTCCCTGAGTGCTGAATTTTGTTTTTATTAATTCACAGGATGAGGCCATCACTGGGCCAGCATTTATTGCCCATCCCCAATTGCCCAGAGGGCAGTTAAGAGTCAACCGCATTGCTGTGGGTCTGGAGTCACATGTAGGCCAGACCAGGTAAGGAAAACAGTTTCCTTCCCTCAAGGATATTAGTCAACCAGACATGGTTTTCCAACAATCGGCAATAGATTCATGGTCATCATTAGACTCTTCATTCCAGATTTTGTTTATTGGATTCAAATACTACCATCTACTGTGACAGGATTTGGGTCCCCAGAGCATTATTTCTTAGATTTCTTACAGTGTGGAAACAGGCCCTTCGGCCCAACAAGTCCACACCGCCCCGCCTAAGCGCAACCCACCCATATCCCTACATCTACCCCTTACCTAACACTAGGGGCAATTTAGCATGGCCAATTCACCTGACCTGCACATCTTTGGAGTGTGGGAGGAAACCGGAGCACCCGGAGGAAACCCACGCAGACACGGGGAGAACGTGCAAACTCCACACAGAGAGTCGCCTGAGGCGGGAATCGAACCCGGGTCTCTGGTGCTGTGAGGCAGCAGTGCTAACCACTGTGCCACCGTGCCGCCCATTATCTGGGTCTCTGGATTCGTACCATTCAGCCGTTGCCTCCCCATTTTTTCATTGTACTCTTTTACGTTTAAATCTTGGAATGTGACTTCAAAACCACAACCTTTTAATTCAGAGAATGGCTACCACAGAGCAGCTTACGGTACTTAAAAGCAGATGTTTCCATCGACTTTACAGATGTTGGTAGTCTTTCATTAAAACCAATGTTTCTGATTAATTTCAGTTTTGAGGCAATGTCGTCTTTTTTTCCCATCTTTTGTATTGGTCATGACGTCTTCAGCAGTCGAATGTCCTGTCGCACACACTCCCAAGGGATATACTTTGAGTCTACACTTCTTTGTGAGTCAGCCTCTTCAAGAGAGGAGGGAGGTGAGGAGAGAGCAAATAAACACAGTAAATAAATAGTGACAACATTCATATTGCCAGAGCTATTAGACATTCCTAATAGACAGATCCTCAATAATGGCTGGAGTGGGACAGCATTGCTTCAGTGTCAAGTAGAGCAATACTTACAGCTGAATCGAGTTGAAATGGAGTAACTGTTGGCAAGCTGTACCACTCAGGCATAAATCAAAGCCAGCTTATTGCTTCAGCAGTAAAGGTCTGTCAAGACCACGGAGCATTTAACAAACTTGTCGGTTTGTGAACACATAACAATGAGCTGTATTATACCCAGCCCCCAAACTCTGTTAAACTCACCATCTGAAAAAAGGAATAGATTGTCAGGGGTGGTGACGGAGTGGGAGGGGAGCGACTGCAAGGCAGTAACCTGATCAAAAGGGTTCAAACGAAACAATCAGCAGTTTATAACTGGCTCAGAATCCTGATTGCACAAACTGTCTGGTATTCTTCACCTACTGCCTTACTGTCCACGCAGGGGAGCCATTGGGATAAGGTTTGGAATGGCCATATTGGTGGGAGAGAGGTGGATGGGGATATACTTTCCCACCATTGCCTGGGGTACCAGTCTCTCACCATAGTGCTGTTTCTGGGCTATTTTCATTCAGGAAAATTGGGTAATGGTTACCCTCCACCTAATGACAGGTCGCCCAATAGGTCAATGAAAGGGCTTATTAAGGCCACAGTTTACACACCAACTGAAATTAGTTTGTGGCATTGATTTTTGAATGAGATAAAGAATTCCTCAGATACTGTGGCCACTGTGGCAAAAGACTGGGCTCCTCTGTCGAATGACTATTTGCATTAACATAAAATCTTGTTTACTGTTTACTAGTCAATCATGTGTTTCATTTCAAGGCATATTTACCCAGACTTATTTATGAAATGGGTCATTTCATTTTAATGTTGAATAAATGCAGGGAAGTATAGTTTCGTCTTTTAAAATAAGTCTACAAGCACTTATTTATTATGTAAATAATTGAATTCATTTTGAAATGCAAAAGTAAATTAAGCAGAGCATTTACTTATTAAAATTTTGTTCATTTTGTGGATTGTGGGATGCCGCTGGCTGGGTCCAGCATTTACTGCCCGTCCCTAGTTGCCCCCTTGAGAAGGTGGGGGTGAGCTGTCTTCTTGAACCGCTGCAGTCCCCCTGCAGTGGGTTGACCCACAATGCCCTTAGGGAAGGAATTCCAGGATTTTGACCCAGTCACACTGGAAGAACGGTGATATATTTCCAAGTCAGAATGGTGAGTGGCTTGGAGGGGAACTTGCAAGGGGTAGTGTTCCCTTGTATCTGTTGCCCCTTGTTCTTCTGGATGGACGTGGTTTGGAAGGTGTTGTCTGAAGATCTTTGGTGAGTTTCTGCAGTGCATCTTGTAGACAGTACGCACTGCTGTTCCTGAGCGTTGGTGGTGGATGGAGTGGATGGTTGTGGATGTGGTGCCAATCATGTGGGCTGCTTTGTCCTGGATGGTGTCAAGCTTCTTGAGTGTTGTTGAAGCTGCACCCGTTCAGGCAAGTGGGGAGTATTCCATCACACTCCTGACTTGTGCCTTGTAGATGGTGGACAGGCTTTGGGGAGTCAGGAGGTGAGTTACTCGCCACAGTATTCCTAGCTTCTGACCTGCTCTTGTAGCCCCGGCATTTATGTGGTGAGTCCAGTTGAGTTTCTGGTCAATGATAACCCCCAGATGTTGATAGTGGAGAATTCAGTGATGGTAACACCGTCGAATGCCAAGGGGCAGTGGTTAGATTATCTCTTATTCGTGATAGTCATAGCCTGGCATTTATGTGGCATGAATGTTACTTGCCACTTGTCAGCCCAAGCCTGGACACTGTCCAGATCTTGTTGCATTTGAACATGGACCGCTTCAGTGTCTGAGGAGTTGTGAATGGTGCTGAACATGTGCAATCATTGGTGAACATCCCCATTTTTGACCTTATGATGGAGGGAAGATCATTGATGAAGCAGCTTAAGAGGGTTGGGCCGAGGACACTGTCCTGAGGAACTCCCGCAGAGATGTCCTGGAGTTGAGATGACTGACATCCAACAACCACAACCATCTTCCTGTGTGTAAGGTATGTCTCTAACTAGTGAATATTTGCCCTTGATATCAATTGATTCCAGTTTTTCCAGGGCTCCTTGACACCACACTCGGTAGAATACAGCCTTGATGTCAAGGGCTGTCACTCTCACCTCACCCTCTGGAATTCAGCTGTTTGGACCAAGGCTGTAATGGGGTCAGGAGCTGAGTGGCTCTGGCGGAACCCAAATTGGGCTTTAGTAAATTAGATTTCATCACATCTGCTTGGCATTCTTGTCAAATCAGATCTTTAGTTTTGTTTGAATTCTTAATGGGGATTATTTTCATCTTGAAACAATGAAATAACAATAACAACATCAAGTACATCCAGGTTTACACAAACTATTCTCTAATGTTTTTAAGGGTTGACTTGATCGAAGGTTTCAACATAAGCCTGAGACCATCCTCCTCACTTTCAGCAACACCACCAATTTTTGTGTCATCTACAAACTTATTGTTTATACCTTCTACATTCACATCCAAGTTGTCAATGTGCATAACAAACAGCAAGGGTGCCAGCACCAATTCCTGTGGTACACCGCTGGTCACAGGCCTCCAATCACATAAATAGTTCTCCGCCATCACTCTTTCCCTTCTATTCACAAGCAAATTTTGGATCCAGTTTGCAAACTTGTCTTAGGTCCCATTATCTTTTACCCATTTTACCTTTGGGACCAGGCTTCCATGTGGGACCTTATCAAAGGACTTACTGAAGTCCACGTATACTACATCATCTGTAATACCTTCTTTAGTCACCTTTTTAAAAATCTCCATTAAATTAGTCAGACAGGACTTCCCTCTAAAAAATCCCTGCTGACTATCCCTGATCAATCCCTGCCTCTCCAAGTGCATGTTGATTAATCCTGTCCCTCAGAACTTTTTCTAATAATTTGTATTTAAAACAGTAATTAAGGAAGTGGTCCTAGAAATAATGGACTCAGTGGTGACCATTTTTCAGCATTCTGTAGACCCTGGCAGAGTTCCAATGGACTGGCGGATAGCTAATGTAACCTCTCTCTTTAAAAAAAAAGAGATGCCAGTGTTGGACTGGGGTGGACAAAGTTAAAAATCACACAAAACCAGTTTATAGTCCAACAGGTTTATTTGGAGGCACTAGCTTTCGAAGGGCTGAAACTAGCATGATCATTCAAAAAGATGAAAGACTCAAGCTAAATTTGTTTAATATTACATTCCATGACACTGCAATCCTGTCGCTATAAATTCTGTGCTGTATGATTCTGCTCCACAACCACTTGATGAAGAAACAGTGCTTCAAAAGCTAGTGCCTCCAAATAAACCTGTTGGACTATAACCCAGTGTTGTGCGAGTTTTAACTTTAAAAATTGAGGGAGAGAAAAATGTGGGGAATTATAGATGGGTTAGCCTGATAACAGTGATGGGGAAAACGCTGGAAACAATTATGAAGGATGTAATGACTGAGCACTTGGAAAGCAATGACAGAATCAGTCCGAGTCAGCATGGATTCACTCATGCTTGACAAACCTTCTGGTAATTTTTGACAAAATGACTAGTAGGGTGGACAAGGGTGAATCAGGTGATGTTGTGTATCTGGACATTCAAAAGGCTTTGGACAAAATTCCACACAAGAGATTAGTAAATAAAATTAAAGCTCACGGTTTTGGAGGTAATGTATTGACATGGATAGAGAACTGGTTGGCAGACAGGAAGCGAAAAGCTGGAATAAACAGGTTGTTCTCGGAGTAACAGGCAGCGACAAGTGGGAAACCGCAGAGTTCAGTGCAGGGACCTCAGCTGTTTACAATATACATTAACAATTTGGACGAAGGAATTGAATACAATATCTCTAAATTTGCAGATGACACTAAGCTGGGTAGCAGTGTGTGCTGTGAGGAGGATGCTAAGAGGCTGCAGGGTGATTTGGACAGACTGGCTGTTCAGACAAATGCTTGGCAAATGTAATATAATGTGGATAAATGTGAGGTTGACAACTTTGGATGCAAAAACGGGAATGCAGATTATTATCTGAATGGTGGCAGTCTAGGAAAAGGCAAGGTGCAATGAGACCTGGGTGTCATGGCAGAACAGTCACTGATGGTTGACATGCAGGTGCAGCAGGCAGTGAGGAAAGCTAATGGCATACTGGCCTTCACAGTGAGAGGGCTTGAGTGTCGAGTAAGGATGTCTTGCTACAGCTACACAGGCCCTTCTCATTTCTGCAGCGATGGTTTCCTTTCTCAGTATTGCAATGCCCCCACCTCTCTTACATATCCCCCTATCTTGCCTGAAACTGCTACACCTGGAATGTTGAGCTGCCAGTCCTGTACTCCTTCAAATATGCATCAGTGAATGCAACAATATCACATTTCTACTTGCTGATCTTATGTTAACCTGCTTTACCAGTTCAGCTCCTTTCATTAAAATAGCTACAATTTCGCTTTCCATATCCCCCAAGGTGCCATGTCCCGCCCATGTCTACTCCACCTACTGGTCTGCCCTAGTACTCCTACTATATCAATTGGAACTTGCTCCTGACTTTACACTGTGCCCCGTCCACTTGCCAGATCAGTTTAGGATATTGAACCCATTCCAGTTGAGGGGCGACCTGTCTAGCTTGAACAGGTCCCAACTACCCAAAAACTGTCAAAATGATTCAAAACTCTAAACCTCATTAGACATAGTTTGTGACAGAGCCAAGAACATGCTTTCTCTACATTATGCATTGCAGAGAGTGTAGAAATGATTTACAGGAATGGGTCCAGTGATGAGAAACTTCAGTGATGAGGATAGATTGAAGAAGTTGGGATTGTTCTTCCTTGGAGAGAAGAGGGTTGAGAGGAAATCTGAGAGAGGTTTGCAAAATGATCAACGGGCTGGACAGAGTGGATAGGGAGAAGCTGTGCCCACTTGTACGAGGGGAAAGAACCAGAGGTCATGGATTTAAAGTGATGTATGGAAGGTTTGAGTTATAAAGGAAGGCTGGATAGGCTGGGACTTTTTTCACTGGAGCATAGGAGGTTGAGAGGCGACCTGAAAGAAGTTTATAAAATAGTGAGAGGTTCAGCCAGAGTTAATGGTGATTGTCTTTTCCCTAGGATGGGGGATTACAACACTAGGGGGAGCATTTTCAAGGTGAGAAGAGAGAGATTTAAAAAAGACATTAGAGGCACATTTTCTACAAAGAAGGTGGTTCGCATGTGGAATGAACTTGCTGAGAAAGTAAGTACTTGAATGGGAAAGGTTTGGAGGGATATGAGCCTGGAGCATTGTCTTCATTGCTCTGTTCTTTGAGTACAGGTGTCGAAAATAATGAGGGGTATAGATAGAGTTAATGGTAGTTGTCTTTTCTCTAGGATGGGGAATTTCAAGACTGGGGGCACATTTTTAAGGTGAGAGCAGAGAGAGATTTTATAAAGACACAGGAAGCAAATGTTTTACTCAGGGGTGGTTCACGTGTGGAATGAGAAAGTGGTGGTAACAATTATAATGTTTGAAAGATATTTGCTTAGACACGTGAATCAGAAAGTTTTGGAGGGCTGTGAGCCAGGAGTAGGCAGGTGGGACTAGTTTAGTTTACAATTACAGTCAGCATGGACTGGTTGGGCCAAAGGATCTGTTTCTGTGCTGTGTGACTCTATGTGCAAATGAAATAAAGATGATATGAATCATAGAATCCTTTCAGTGTGGAAACAGGCTCTTCGGCCCAGTAAGTCTACACTGAACCTCCAAAGAGTATTCCACCCAGACTCATTATTCTACATTTACCCTGACTAATGCACCTAACCTACACATCCCTGTACACTATAGGCAATTAAGCGTGGCCAATTCACCCAAACTGCACATCTTTGGATTGTGGGAGGAAACCCATGCAGACACAGGGAGAATGTGCAAACTCCATGCAGACATTTGCCTGAGGGTGGAATCGAACCTGGATCACTGGCACTGTGAGGCAGCAGCGCTAACCACCAATCCATCATGCTGCCCCACAGCTGGTAATTAGGGTCTGGAATACACTGCCTTGGAATGTGGTGGAGGCAGGTTCCATTGAGGCATTCAGTAGGGACACTGAATGATTATCTGGCTAGAAATAGTGTGCAGGGTTATGGGGGAAAGACAGGAGACTGGCAGTAGCTCATAGGAAATGTGCAGGCAAGATGGGCTGAATGGCCTCTTTTTGTACCTTAATTATTCTGTGAGTCTATGACTCAGAATCAAAATTTCCAACAACCAGATTTCTGTAATAGGCATAAAATTATTGATTAATTACAAAACAAAAAACTTATTCAACAAAGATGCAAAGCATGCACTGTTCTCTGCAGTGAATCACTTTGAGGAGAAAGCAATTTTAGCCAGTAATGATTGATTCTTGAAGGAATTTAAAAATGGGACAGATAGCTGTCATTCTGACATTGACAGTCCATGAGAGGCATGCAGTTATCTCTGGCATCTTGGCAGGCACACTTTGCTCAGGAAACAGAGAGGTTTTCCAATTGCACTTCAAGAGGACAATCTGGTCTCACACTGATTCACAGCAAGGGGACTTTAGAAACAGAAGAGGGAGGGAGAGAGAGAGATGAGCTGGGTGGTCTTTTCGCCACAAGCTCAGATGCCATTGGTGGTGGCGAGGGTCCGCTGCAGAACTCAAGCAAGCCCACCACAGACCATGAACAGACCCAGCGAGCGGAACTCAGCCGGCCCTTCGCAAACTTTGAATGGGCCTATTGCAGACTGTAAATGAGCGCAGCACATGAATCTTGAACAGGCCCAGCGTGGACCTTGAGTGAACCTTTCCTTACTTTTTCAGGGCAAGCACAGGACCTAGCATCGGAATTGGTGGCTGTTACATCGTTGGAGTTGACGTCAGTGAGGTAGGCCCCAGTGACAAAAGATAGGGACTGAGGATCGATTACTTCGCCGATGGTTGGGTCCAGTGCTGGCGGCGGTAAACCGGTGGCGGAAGAGCATCACAGCAACATTGCCAAGGTGTGCCCAGCAGTGAGAAACGTGACTCCAACACTGGTTGGTCCGGCGCAGATGGTGGTGAAGCGGTGGCAGAGGAGTATCAGCCCAGCAGCGAGACATGGCGCCTGAGAATCAGCGACTTTGACATTGGCTGGGTACAGCGTAGGCAACAGCGCAGGCGCCATTGATGATGAGTTGGCCCAGGACTCTTTAAGCTTTATCCTTCCAAAATTTTCCTTCTTCTTAAATTATTCAAAATGTCACTGAACCATGGTGACAAATGAAATCTTTTCCTTGAATTTTATTGTATTCTTACTATAAAATATGTATGACAATAAAATCATTCATTGTGTGAAAAAGCCATCCCTCAGGTCCTGTTAAAATCATTCCCCTCTCGCCTTAAATCTATGTCCTCTACTTTTGCACTCCCCCGGTGAAAAGATCTTAGCTATTCAATGTATCCATGACCCTCATGATTTTACTAACCTCTCCAAGGTCACATCTCAGCCTCCAACGCTCCCCGACCCCAGGGAAAAGACTTTGTCTATTTATCCTATCCATGCCCCTCATAATTTTATAAACCTCTATAAGGTCACCCCTCAGCCTCCGACGGTCCAGGGAAAACAGCCCCAGCCTATTCAGCCTCTCCCTGTAGCTCAAATTCTCCAAACCTGGCAACATCCTTGTAAATCTTTTCTGAACCCTTCAGGTTTCACAACATCTTTCTCACACAGACATACACACACTCTCTCTCCCTCTCTCTCTCTCTTTGTCTCCCTTACATGCACGCACACACACATATAAGTCGAGGGGGTGAATTTACAGAATTGTATTTGCAGATACATTCTATTTTGCTCAAAAAAATGTACAATCTGTACGCAGTCAATGCAGGCAGTCAAAACATGTAATATTTTATAAATTCATATTTTGGAAACAGAACCAGTCTGACTCAAGATTGGAATACAGACAGACCCTTACCTTACACCTTTAATGCATTGTCTGAGCTGAAATGTCACTTTTTTAATAAAACCTGAAGTTATCTTGGGAATGTAACTTGAAAGAAGTTCTGAGTTTTACAAGCAACCCATTCTAAAAGATGAAAGACTTTTAGGTTTTGTTCCATATATCAATTCAGTTGCATGACACTATGATCATGTGCTGTAAATTCTGTGTCCTATGATCCTGTCCCACTAGTTACCTGATGGAGCGGTGATCTAAAAGCTAGTACTTCCAAATAAACTTATTGGATACAACCTAGTATTGTGTGATTTTTAACTTGCAACATTTATCTAAATTAAACTCCATCTGCCACTCCTTACCCCATTGACCCATCTGATCAATATCCCATTGTACTCTGAGATAATCTGCTTCACTGTCCACTACACATCCTATTTTGGTGTCATCTGAAAACTTATTAACAATTCCTCCTATATTCACATCCAAATCATTTATATAAATGACTGAAAGGCAGTGGACCCAGCACCGATCCTTGAGGCACTCCATTGCCACAGGCTCCAGTCTGAACAACAACCTCTCTCATTGAAGCCCTAGTCTAGCTATCGTCCAGGTCATGCTGCATTTGAACTTGGACTATTTCAGTATCTGAGGAGTCAGGAAGAGTGCTGAACGTTGTGCACTCATTGGCAAACATCCCACTTCTAACCTTAAGCTGAAGGGAAGTTCATTGATGAAGCAGCTGAAGATGGTTGGGCCTTTGACACCACCCTGAGGAACTCCCTCAGAGATGTCCTGAAGCTGAGATGACTGATCTCCAACAATGGTGAGGAAAGTTAATGGCATGCTAGCCTTCATAGCAAGAGGATTTGAGTATAGGAATAAGGTTGTCTTGCTGCATTTATACAAGGCAAGGGTGAGGCCACACCTTGAGTATTGTCTGCAGTTTTGGTCTCCTAGAGTCATCGAGTCATAGAGATGTACAGCATGGAAACAGACCCTTCAGTCCAACCCATCCATGCCAACCAGATATCCTAACCCAATCTAGTCCCACCTGCCAGCACCTGGCCCATATCCCTCCAAACCCTTCCTATTCATATGCCCATCCAAATGCCTTTTAAATGTTGCAATTGTACCAGCCTCCACCACATCCTCTGGCAGCTCATTCCATACACGTACCACCCTATGTGTGAAAAAGTTGTCCCTTAGGTCTCTTTTATATCTTTCCCCTCTCACCCTAAATCTATGCCCTCGAGTTCTGGACTCCCCGAACGCAGGGAAAAGACTTTGTCTATTTACCCTATCCATGCCCCTCATAATTTTATAAACCTCTATAAGGTCACCCCTCAGCCTCCGACGGTCCAGGGAAAACAGCCCCAGCCTATTCAGCCTCTACCCGTAGCTCAAATCCTTCAACCCTGGCAACATCCTTGTAAATCTTTTCTGAACCGAAGGACATTCTTGCTATTGAGGGAGCTCAGCGAAGGTTCACCAGACTGAGTCCCAGGATGGCCGGATTGACTGGATGAGGAAAGACTGGATCAACAGGGCTTGTACTCGCAGGAATTTAAAGGAATGGCGAGGGTGGGTGGGTGGGGGGGGGGATTCTCAGAGAAACATATAAAATCCTGATGGAATTGGATAGGCTAGATGTGGAAATAATGTTCCCAATATTGGGGAATCCCAGAACTAGGGGTCATACTGAATCTAAGAATAAGGGTAAACCATTCAGGACTGAGATGAGGAAGTATTTCTTCACTCAGACAGCTATGAACCTGTGGAATTCTTGACCACAGGAAGCCATTGGGGCCACTTCATTAGATATATTCAAGAGGGAGGTGGACTGGCCCTTGCAGCTAAAGTGATCAAGGGATAGGGAGAAAACAACGGAAATGGGGTACTGAGATTGCATGATCAGCCATGATCATATTGAATAGATGTTCAGGCTGGGAGGGTTTTTTTAATGTTTCTAAGCACAACCATCTTCCAACGTGCCAGGAATGACTCCAACCACGGTGAGCTTCCCATTGATTCCAGTTTCACTCCAGCTCCTTGATGCCACACTCAGTCGAATGGGACATTGATGTCAAGGTCTCACCTCACCTCTGAAGTTCAGCACTTTTACCATATTAGGACGAAGGCCTTTTGTAATCTACACAAACAACATTCATTTCCTATTTACTAATTTTATTCCACAGATATTACTTTATCAGTCATCTTTCCTTCTAGTCAGAAATATGAATTCTGCAGTCTTGTCCAATCATTGATGTGTCTCTGTTGTAACAGCTGTGTCATCTTCATCCGTGGAGGTTAATGCTTCTAACTAGAGTCATAGAGTCTTAGAGATGTACAGCATGGCAATAGACTCTTCGGTCCAACCCGTCCATGCTGACCAGATATCCCAACCCAACCTAGTCCCACCTGCCAGCACCCAGCCCATATCTCTCCAAACCTTTCCTATTCATCTACCCATCTAAATGCCTCTTAAATATTGCAATTGTACCAGCCTCCACCCTAAACCTATGCCCTCTAATTCTGGACTCCCCCACCCCAGGGAAAAGACTTTGCCTATTTACCCTATCCATGCCCCTCATGATTTTGTAAACCTCTATAAGGTCACCCCTCAGCCTCCGATGCTCCAGGGAAAACAGCCCCAGCCTGTTCAGACTCTCCCTATAGCTCAAATCCTAAATCATTTTGTTTTAGTTGTTCTGCATCCCCAGCTGCTCATCACTCAAGCCTGACTCCAAACATTGTAGAAGAGGCAGTACTTTGGGGGAAAAGATATAGGGGGAATATCTTCCAAGATGAAAGTGACTTCTAACAACATATTTCTAGAACAGTAGAAAATTACACAAAATGAGAGCAGAGTGACATTCCCTTCTGTCTCCCGTCGCTTGTGCAGCCAAATTTCACTTGATGAATTTAGTCAGTCAGAATGAGCCAACCAATCATTAATAAGACACAGAGTGCCCTGATTCACAGATCTGACACAATTATCGATCCAGCTCCCAGGACACCATTTAATCAGAGCCGTTACAATAGATTAGTTGACAATCAAGATTGAGTTGTGGGGAAAATGCTGATTCATCAAGTTAAAATCATCATGAATTAGCGAGGTGTAAGCGCCACTGATTAAATTTGATTTCAATGGAAAATGTCCTTAAGGGCAGGACATTAAGGGAAATTCCATCTTGCCAAGTTATCGCATAACTCAAACCTGAGACAGTGCTCACTGCACATTTGTCGTTGCTGCCTCTTCCTGCTTTGCTCAAAGAACTGACACAGTAAGGAAAGTGAAAAACAAAATAACACCGTCTGGCAACTTTTCTGAAAGATAAAATACAATGGTTTGAAGATTAATTTTCCAAGGTAAATTCCACCCTGTGTTATTTTGTATTTCTCTATCCCTTGCTAATTCCATATTATGCAAAGTGCCTTTGTGAGAAGCAGAATAGTTATGTTTGAAAACAGGAACAAATTAGTGCAGATGCTGGAATCTGTACTGAAAACAACAAATGCTGGAGATCACAGTGGGTCAGAGAGCATCCATGGAGAGGGAGCAAGCGGATGTTTCGAGTCTTCATGACTCTCCATCAGAGCTGAATTAAAGTGTGGAAGGGACAGCATTTATGACACGTTGAAAGACACAACCTGTTAGAGGGAAGAGCAAAACTTCTTTAGATTATGATTTGGAGATGCCGGTGTTGGACTGGGGTGTACAAAGTTAAAAATCACACAACACCAGGTTATAGTCCAACAGGTTTAATTGGAAGCACACTAGCTTTCAGAGCAACACTCCTTCAGGTACAATCACCTGTGTGATTTTTAACCTTCTTTAGATTAGACATTGATCGAAGACACATAGCAGTCGATTAAACACAATGTACAGTCGTTTTTTTTTTACAACTGGTCATCTATTTCAGTGAAACAGCACTGAACATTCATTGTTACCAGTGGCATTCATTAAAAGAGCATGGCTTAATTGATTAGAATTAGATGTTATTGTCATGTGTACTCAAGTACAAGAATACATATATTCTTATATATATTATATATATATAAACGAAGTTGTTTGCTTCATTTGCAGCAGCAGTGAGAGGGGTGAGAGGGAGGAGCTGACTGGAAGTGGTCAAATTGTGCTCTGGAAAGGTGGGTGAACTGATATGTTTGGTCAGCGGCTGAACCTGAGAAACTACATGTGTAGTGCCTCCTACCTGCCTTCCTTCTCTAACCAAAAAAAAGACTCTGTGCTGTATTGATAAGGCAAGGCTTTTCTAATTTTTTTATCATGTGGTTGGTAAAAACTTTTCTTTCCTTTTTCATTTAGCTAAGTTAAGACTAATCTAAGCTTAAGATTAAAAATGGCAGGAGATCGCAGATCTGTGTTATGCTCCTCTTGCTCAATGTGGGAGCTCAGGGACTGGACTGATGTTTCGGACTCCTTCACGTGCAGGAGGTGTGTCCTGCTGCAGCTCTTGTTTGACCGCATGGTGGCTCTGGAGCTGAGGATGGACTCACTGTGGAGCATCCACGATGCTGAGGGGGTCACCAATTGCACGTTTAGTAGATTGGTCACACCGTAGTTTAGGATTGCTGAGGGAGAAAGGGAATGGGTGACCAAAAGGCAGAGAAAGAGCAGGAAGGCAGTGCAGGTGTCCCCTGCGGTCATTTCCCTCCAAAGCCAGTTTACCATTTCGGATACTGTTGGGGGAGATGGCTCACCAGGGGAAGGCAGCAGCAGCAGCAGCCAGCTTCATGGCACTGTGGCTGGCTCTGCGGTACAAGGGGGCAGCACGGTGGCAGTGTGGTTAGCACTGCTGCCTCACCGCACCAGAGACCTGGGTTCAATTCCCGCCTCAGGTGACTGACTGTGTGGAGTTTGCACATTCTCCCCGTGTCTGCGTGGGTTTCCTCCGGGTGCTCCGGTTTCCTCCCACAGTCCAAAGATGTGCAGGTCAGGTGAATTGGCCATGCTAAGTTGTCCGTAGTGTTAGGTGAAGGGGTAAATATAGGGGTATGGATGGGTTGCGCTTCGGCGGGGCGGTGTGGACTTGTTGGGCCGAAGGGCCTGTTTCCACACTGTAAGTAATCTATCTAATCTAAAAGGGCGGGAAAAAGAGGGGAAGGGCTATAGTCATAGGGGATTCAATGTAAGGGGAGTAGATAGGCCGTTCTGTGGTCAAACACGAGACTGCCGAATAGTATGTTGCCTCCCAAGTGCACGGGTCAGGGATGTCTCAGATCGGCTGTAGAACATTCTAAAGGAGAAGGGTGAACACCAGTTGTCATGGTGCATATTGGCGCCAATGATATAGTTACAGAATGGGATGAGGTCCTACAAGCAGAATTTAGGGAGTTAGAAGTCAAATTTAAAAATCGGATCTCAGGGTTAGTAACTTCAGGATTGCTACCAGTGCCACGTGCTAGTCAGGATGGAAATGAAAGAAAAGGCAGGATGAATGTGTGGCTTGAGAGATGGTGCAGGAGGGAGGGGTTCAGACTTCTGGGATATTGGGACCAGTCCTGGGGATCTATTACAAATTGGACGGTCTATACCTGGGCCGGACTGGAACCAATATCCTTGGGGATGCTTTTGCTAACGCTGTTGGAGAGGATTTAAACTAATATGGTGGGGGATGGGAACCAAATGAGGAGGTTAGTGGACAGGAAAGAGGCAGTAACTAAAGCCTGTAACAAAGTAGATAATGAAATAAGCATGACTAAGGGGAAGAGTAGGCAGGGAGCAGATGATGAATGGGATTGGTGGTCTGAGGTGCATTTGTTTTAATGTAAGAGGTGTAGTAGGTAAAGCAGATGAACTTAGGGCTTGGATTAGTACCTAGCAGTATGATGCTATTGCTATTCCTGAGATTTGGTTGAGGGAAGGGCAGGATATTGATGCTTCGTGGATACAGAGAGAGGTAAAAGGGGTGGAGAAGTTGAATTACTGGTCATAGAGGATATCAAAGCTGTGCTGAAGGAGGGCACTATGGAGGACTCAAGCAGTGAGACAGTATGGGCAGAGCGCAGAAATAGGAAGGGTGCGGTGACAATTTTGGGGCTGTACTACAGGCCTCCCAACAGCGAGTGTAAGATAGAGGTACAAATATGTAAACAGATTATGGAAAGATGTAAGAGCAACAGGGTGGCTGTGATCAGAAATTTTAATTATCCCAACATTGACTGGGATTCATTTTGTGTTAGAGGTCTGGATGGAGCAGAACTTGTAAGGAGCATCCAAGGAGGTTTTCTAGAGCAGTATGTAAATAGTCCAAATCGGGAAGGGACCATACTGGACCTGGTGTTAGGAAATGAGCCTGGCCAGGTATTTGAAGTTTCAGTGGGGGATTACTTTGAGAATAGTGATCACAATTCTGTAAGTTTTAGAATACTCATGGACAAAGATGAGAGTGGTCCTAAAGGAAGAGTTCTAAATTGGGGAAAGGCCAACTCTACCAAAATTCGGCAGGAGCTGGGGAATGTACATTGGGAACAGCAGGTAAATCCACATTTGATATTTGGGACGCTTTTAAAGAGAGGTTGATTAGAGTGCAGGAGAGACATATTCCTGTGAAAATGAGGAATAGAAATGGCAAGATTAGGGAACTGTAGATGACAGGTGAAATTGTGAGACTAGCTAAGAGGAAAAAGGAAGGTCTAGGCAGCTGAAGTTGAAGCCTTGGAAGAATATCAGGAATGTAAAACCAATCTGAAATTAAAAATTAAGAGGGCTAAAAGGGGTCATGCAATATCTTTAGCAAACAGGGTTAAGGAAAATCCCATATATAAGGAGCAAGAGAGTAACTAGAGAAAGGGTTGGCTCACTCAAGGACAAAGGAGGAAAGTTATTCGTGGAGTCAGTGAAAATGGGTGAGATTCTTAACAAGTATTTTGCATTGGTATTTACTGAGGAGAGGGATGTGATGGATGTGAAGTTAGGGATAGATGTTTGATTACTCTCGGTCAAATCAGCATAAGGAGGGAGAAAGTGTTGGGTATCCTAAAGGGTATTAAGGTGGACAAGTTCCCGGGTCCAGATGGGGCCTATCCTAGAGAAGCAAGAGAGGAAATAGCTGGTGCCTTAACAGATATCTTTGCAGCATACTTGAACACAGGTGAGGTCCTGGAGAACTGGAGAATTGCCATTGTTGCCTGCTTGTTTAAGAGGGGTCGCAGGGATAATCCATGTCATTATAGACCAGTGAGCCTGATGTCATCAGTAGGGAAACTACTGGAGAAGATACTGAGGGATAGGATCTATTCCCATTTGGAAGAAAATGGGCTTATCAGTGATAGGCAACATGGTTTTGTGCAGGGAATGTCATGTCTTACCAACTTCAAAGCATTCTTTGAGAAAGTGACTTTGTTAGGAGGGAGGGGCTTACTGGAATTCAGTAAGACATTTGATAAGGTTCCCCATGGTAAGCTGATGGAGAAAGTAAAGTTGCATAGGCTCCAGGGTGAAGTAGCTAGATGGATAAAGAACTGGGTGGGCAACAGGAGACAGAGAGGAGTAGTGGAAGGGAGTTTCTCAAAATGGAGATCTGTGACCAGTGGTGTTCCATAGGGATTCGTGCTGGGATTATTGTTGTTTGTGCTATACATGAATGATCCAAAGGAACGTAGAGGTGGTCCGATTAGCAAGTTTGCAGATGACGTGAAGATTGATGGTGTAGCAGATGGTGAAGGGAACTGTCAGGAATCATTCCTGATGAAGAGCTCAAGTTCGAAACATTGACTCTCCTGCTCCTCGGATGCTGCCTGACTGGCCATGCTTTCCCAGTACCACACCTTCTGACTCTGAAACAAGAATACATGAGTACAGTGGAAAGTGTACAGATTTGCCACTCTCTGGCGCCATCTTGGTTACAAATCCAGAATCTCGAGAAAAAACTAACAGCAAAAGTAAAAGAAAACCGAAAGTTATGAAAAGCGTCCAGGTCTCAAAGTCATAAAGCCTCATTGCCATAAAGGTTTCTGGAACCACTGATGCAGGCGCCGGGCCTAGCCATGGCCTGAAATCTCAGTCAGCCTGCGAGTCTCGCGTCAATTGCTGGGAGGAGCCGCAAGGTTGCCACTGATCGCTGGAGGAGCTTTGCCAGCACCTCAGACTGCCAGGAGGCTGCCATTCCATGCGTGGCCTGCTCCTGCTCCCATGCCAATACCGCCACAAGACGCTTTACAAAAAGAAAAACTAGAGAGAAAAAATTAAAAGAGCAGAAGTTAAAGAAGAAAAAAGAAAGAGAGCCTACAGGAGTGGACAAGGCCCAGACTTAGGAGCCCACTCACAGCACTACCACTTTGCCACCATCTTGTTCAGAAGCTGAACTGTCATGCAGCTGCTGGAGGTCTGAAACAACCAAAACCAGAAATTGTTGGAGAAACACAGCAGGTTAGACTTAGAATTACTTCATTGTCACATGTACTCAAATGAGTACAGTGAAAAGTTTACAAGTCACCATCTTAGGTACAAAGGTACCTAGGTACAGATTTTTAAGTACAAATTCTTCAGGAAAGAAAAATTAGAAAAATGAAAAGAAGTAACAAGTCCAGCATTACAGACCATAGGAATAAATCAGAAAAATAAAGAAATAAGTTCAGGTTCACAGTCCTTCCAACCCAGTCCATGCCAGCACCAAGACTTTAGTGCGCGCCAGGCCTTGACTCCAGACCATGCCCAGGCTTCACCTTGAGGCCGGAAGACTGCTCTGGAATCATCTCAAGGCCAGAGGTCCACACTGAGGCCACTCTGGGCCAAGAGGTTGAGTCCATGCTAAAGCCAGGAGTTCAATACATTGCTGAGAAGAAAGAAGGGATAAAAAAAGAGAAGAAACGGACAGAGTCGACGAACTGTGGCTGAGGAGAGACCCACTCTGCTGCCATCTTGGACCTGACCTGGCCTGGCAGCATCTGTGGGGAGAGAAACAGAGTTAAACAGAAGAAGGAGTTAAACCCAGCGATGAGATTTTCACTTTTGAGGCATTGCACATCAGCAGCCAATTTTGGTGAGTGAGCAATGGAGATAAATCAAGTGGGAAGCTGATGCATTAGGTCAGGTTCAGCCAACATGCATGTTTTTCTTGTCGCTTTCATGCTAATTGAATATTTATCCTTGAAGCTTTGTTGATGTGCATTTCAGTAGACACAGCACACCCAGGGCACAGCAGTTTACTTAATCTGACATCCTTGAGTTTAAAATTTCACTCCCAATGTATCAAGGTTGCAATGTATTCTATCCACAAGATGCACTTCTGCAATTCAGCAAAGTTTCCTCTCGAGTATCTTTCAAACCCACAGCCTCAAAAGACAAGGTCAGCAGGTGCATGGAAATAACATTCACCTTCAGGTTCTCCTCTGTCTCATACACCATCGCTGACTTGGAAATAAATCACTCTTCCTTCATCATAACTGGGTCAAAATCCTGATTAGCAGAGTGACGGTGCTGTATACCAGACAGGCTGCAGAACTTCCAGAAGGCAGCTCAACAACACCTTCTCAAGTTCAGCAAGGAACAGACAATAAACTCTAACCTTGCCACATCCCAAGAACAAATCTTTACAAAGCTAAGTGCAACATTTACTGAAAGTGTTATTTATAAGTGGTAATAGTCCCAGTGCACTCTCATGTGATAATTTTAGCAGAGTACTGGTATTTGTAGCTGTAAGTTAGATAGCACAACCTTCAGCTGACAGCCTGATCGGCAATATAATTCATCTTACCGTCATGCCCAGGGAGCTGACAAGTCATCCATCCTGATGTATCACTTTGTTTATACACTGCCTTGCACCAGTACATAGCATAATCAATAAAAGAAGCCTCTGTTGATAGATGCAGTAAGACATAAAATTATAAAGTGAAATTTTGCATTTATTAAGGCCTATTGTTTAAGATTGTGGGTGTAGTGATTGCAACGAGATCAGCCAAGTGGACCTCATAGAAACTGAGTTCCCTAATTGGGACTGTTAATCTGGTCCAGTCAGAGACCCCTTACTGACAGTTAAAAATAGGAGCATTGAAAAAAATAAGCACTACCGCACTTAGGCGGTAGTGTGGGGGTTAAAAAGAAAAAGAAACAAAAAAAAAAGAAAGAAAGAAAGAAAAAAATATAAATATACATGGTTTTGATCACACAGCAAAAAAAAAGAGGAGTGTCTTAATCCCAGCCCTCCCCTTCACTGTTTTGCTCACACAGCATTGCCCTTTGATGTGAAGGGCAGTACAAAAAAACAAAAAAAAAAGGAGCATTTGAACAGTAGGGTTTGGGGCCTAGCTTTGCTGCTCCCCTCCCTTGTAAAATTGCTTTTGTAAACAGCTGTAAATGTTAACTGTTTTTTGTAAATTGTTTTGTAATTTGTTCAATAAAATATTTTATTCAGGGGTTCTGCTCACCCTGAGAGGTGACTCTGAGCTTGCTGGGTCAAGTATTATGCACACATATATAAAGTTAAAATTCACACAACACCAGGTTGTAGTCCAACAGGTTTATTTGGAAGTACTAGCTTTTGAGGCACTGCATCTTCATCAGGTGATTGTGGAGCAGGACCAGAAGACGCATAATTTATACCTATAATTTTTGTGTCTTCTGATCCTGCTCCACAATCACCTGATGAAGAGGCAGTGCCTCAAAAGCTAGTACTTCCAAATAAACCTGTTGGACTATAAGCCAGTGTTGTGTGATTTTTTAACTTTGTCCACACCAATCCAACACTGGCACCTCCACATCATAAAGGCTGACTTGGTCACGGGATATTGGTCTCTGAGTTTTTATTTCATTGAGAATTATGATGTCAGTGTACAGTTCAATCACGGGAGTGTTACGGCGCAGAAGGAGGCCATTCATCCCATCATACCTGGACTGGCTTGTTTAATCATGATGTAGAGGTGCCTGCGTTGGACTGGGGTGAACAAAGTCAGAAGTCACACAATGCCAGGTTCTAGTCCAACAGGTTTATTTGAAATGGCAAGCTTCCAGAGTGCTACTCCTTCATCAGATGGAAGTCCTACAGAAATTAAAACCAGAATAAGTAATAATAATGAAAGGCAAAGTTTAAGACTTTTTATCTGTCTGCACACAACATTAGAAACAAGATGGATGAATTATAGTGGCACAAATAGAAATAAACAAAAATGACATGATAACTATTACATAAAAACAGTCACAGAGTGACTAAGTGTGGGAACTCAACATTAATTTGATGCTACAAAAAAATAGGCAAAAGGAAAAAGAAAGTGGGCTAGATTTGATAACAAAGGAGGGTATCAATGCAGAGATTGCATTTTGGAAATGCAAATCAGGGCAGGGCTTATTCATTAATGATAAGGTCCTGGAAACTTTTGCCAAAAAAAGAGACATAAGGTTTTAGGTTCATAGTCCCTTGAAAGTGGAGTCACTGGTAGACAGGATAGTGAAGAAGGTTAGCGAGTTTTGAGAAGTTTGCTGGGTCAGGTTGAGGTTCTGGATGTAGGTTTGCTCGCTGAGTTGGAAGGTTTGTTTTCAAACGTTTCATCACCACACTAGGTAACATCTTCAGTGAGCCTCTGAATGAAGCACCAGTGGTGAAGTCCACTTCCTATTTATATGTTTGGGTTTTCTTGAGTTGGTGATGTCATTTCCTGTGAGCTACCAGACTACTCAGACCCCTTGGCATCATGGTAGCCCACAAACCCACCAACACACTAAAACAGCAGCTAATGAACTTGCAAGACCCTATACAGACAACAAGCAAAATGAATGTCATTTACAAAATACCTTGCAAGAACCGTCACAAACACTACATTGGACAAACAGGTAGAAAATTAGCCACCAGGATACATGAACATCAACTAGCCACAAAAAGACATGGCCCATTCTCACTAATATCCTTATATACAGATGAGGAAGGACATCACTTTGACTGGGACAATACATCCATCCTAGGACAAGGCAAACAAAGACATGCACAAGAATTCCTAGAAGCATGGCATTCTAACCGAAGATCTATCAACAAACACATTGACTTGGATCCCATTTACCACCCCTTGATAAAAAGAACAGGAAATGATATCACCACAGGAAATGATGTCACCCCAGGAAATGACATCACCAACACAAGAAAACTCAAACATATAAATAGGAAGTGGACTACACCACTGGTGCTTCATTTAGAGGCTCACTGAAGATATTACCTAGTATGGTGATGAAACGTCTGAAAATGAACCTTCCAACTCAGCGAGCATCCAGAGTGAAGAAGGTGTTTGGTATCTTTGCCTTTATTTGTCAGTGCATTGAGTGCAGGACATGGGAGGTCATGTTGCAGCTATACAGGGTATTGGTTAGGCCACTTTTGGAATACTTCGTTCAATTCTAGTCTCCCTGGTATAGGAAACATGTTGTAAAACTTGAAAAGATTCAGAAATTTACAAGGATGTTGCCCGGGTTGGAGAGTTTGAACTATAGGGAGAGGCTGAATAGGCTAAAGCTATTTTCCTTTCAGCATCGGAAGCTGCGGGATGACTTTATAGAAGTTCATAAAATTCTGAGTGGCATGAATAGGATGAATAGCTAAGGTCTTTTTCCCAGGGTAGGGGGAGTCCAGAATGAGAGGGCATAGGTTTGGGGTGAGAGGGGAAAGATTTAAAAGGGACCTAAGGGGCACCTTTTTCATGCAGAGGGTGGTGAGTGTATGGAATGAGCTGCCAGAGGAAATGGTGAAGGCTGGTACAATTATAACATTTAAAAGGCATCTGGATGGGTATATGAATAGGAAGGGTTTAGAGAGATAGTGGCCGAATGCTGGTAAATGGGGCTAGATTTATTTAAATATCTGGTTGGCATGGACGAGTTGGACTGAAGGGTCTGTTTCCAAGCTGTACATCGCTATGATTCTATACTGGTCAATGATGTCTGTGTAATGGATCATGATGTGGAATCAGTTTGGATGGAAATAAGGAATGGCAAGGGAATGTGAGAGTCATCTGTCGGCTCCTAAAGGGTGGCCTCACTGTAGGACAAAATATAAACCAGGAAATAATGGAGGCATGTAAAAAAGGCACTGTAATTGTCATGGGTGACTCTAATCTGCATATTGTCCTGGATATTGCAAATGGGCAATGATAACATGGAGACAAGCCTTTCGAGTGCATCAATAATTGTTTCTTAGAGCATCATGTTGCAGAACCAAACCAGGGAACAGGCTATTTAAGATCCTGTAATAGAGTCATACAGTATGGAAACAGACCCTTCAATTCAACCAGTCCATACTGGCCTTAATCCAAAACTAAACTGGTCCCACCTGCCTGCTCCTGATCCATATCCCTCTCCAAACCTTTCCTGTTCATGTATTTATCCAAATAACTTTTAAACGTTGCAATTGTACCTGCATCCTCAGGAAGTTCGTTCCACACATGAACCACCCTCTGTGTAAAAAATTTGTCCCTCATGTCTTTTTTAAATCTACCCCCTCACCTTAAAAATATGCCCTCAAGTTCTGAAATCCCCACCCTTAGGAAAAAGGTCACCTTCCATTATCTCTATTTTATAAACCTCTATCACATCACCTCAAAAGCTCCTACGCTCCAGTGAAAAAACATCCCAGGTAAAAACAAGGACTGCAGATGCTGGAAACCAGAGTGTAGATTAGAGTGGGGCTGGAAAAGCACAGCAGGTCAGGCAGCAACCGAGCAGCATCCCAGTCTATCCAGCCTTTCTTTATAACTCAAACCTTCCATATCCAGCAACATTCTGTTAAATCTCTTCTGAAGCCTCTCCAGTTTAATAACAACCTTCCTATATGTGGGCGACCAGAATGTATAATGAATTAGGATTACTAAGAAATCTCATGGTTAAGGATTTGCTAAGGGCTAACGGTAACAACGTGGTAGAATATCAAAATCAGTTTGAGGAGGAACAACTCAAAGCAATGTTCTACAGAGAAATGAAGAAAGGATTATCATTGTCTAAAGCAAACTGGGAATGTAGACTGAAGGGAAAGTTAGTGGATGAGCAGTGGCAGACATTTAAGCAGATATTTCAAAATGCTCTGCAGATATTTATTCTGACCAAAAAGATGGACTTAATGAGAAGAATGAAGCATCCACGGTTAACAAAGGTGGTCCAAGAGATTGATTAATCCAAAACTAAAACAGATAAAATGGGGTAAGTTAGTGATTGGCCAAAGGATTGGGATTGTTCCAGGAACCAGCAGCAGTGGACTTAAATGTTAAAATGGAGGGTGAACATTGACTATGAAAGTAAATTGGCAAGAAACATAAAGGCATAGAGCAAGAACTTCTACTCGTATAAAACAGAAGTGATAGTGAGAGATACAAACCAATAGCAGAGAACTTGTTTCTACCTGTCCGAGCCAAAGTGGAAACTTCACAGGAAAACAAATAAGTAGATATTTCTTCTTTTGGCCAAGGGCATAGGAATTTGGAGTGTGAGAGGAACAATCTAATTGTCAAGGTTCTCGTAGTACTAATGGTATTTGTAGGAAAGACATTTTGCTGAGGGAGTACGAGAGATATGGGACTAAATTAAAGAGCAGAACCATAAAAGCATTAATCTCCAGATTACTACCTGAACCATGTGCAAACTGATACAGTGCAAAGAAGATTTGAGAGGGTAAATGCACAGTTCAAAGATTAGTGCAGCAGAAATAAAATGGAGAACATAAAAAAAGAGAGCTGCAAAAGTAAGGACCTTGGAGGGTGGATCTGGAGAATTAATAACAGGAAAATGGCTGGTCATTTAAATTAATACTTCGCATTAGTCTTTACAGTGGAGAACATGATAAATTTCCCAAGCATAACAAATAAGCAAGATACTAATGGGAGGAAAGATCTTACACAGTTTCTGTCAAGAGGAACAATTTTTTGAAACTTGTGAGACTTAAAGCAGACAGGTTTCTAGGACCTGGTGACCTGCAGCCAAGGATTTCTAAGCAAGTAGTTGCAGAGATAGTGAAGGATTGGTGGAAATATTTCAGATCTCACTGGATTCCAAAAGAGTCCCAGCAGATTGGAAAACTGCTGGTCCGATGGCCCTGTTCAAGAAAGGAGGGAGACAGAAATCAGGACACTATCGGCTAGTTAGCCTAACATCTGCCATTGGGAACCTGCTGCACTCCATCATTAGGGAAAAAATAGAAGGACATTTACAAAGTCTTAACACAATCAAATAGAATTAAAATGACTTTGTGAAAGGGCGCTCATGTTTGCTAGATGTCTTTGAGGATAACATGGAGAGTTGGTAAATGGCACTAGTGGATGCAATGTATTTGAATTTTCAGTGGGCATTCAACAAGGTGCCACACAAAAGTCTACTGTACAAGATGTTATTGGAAGTAATGTATTAGTGTGGATTGAGGATTTAGCTGCTTTCAGTCAGAGCACTGCTTTCCCCACACAGGACATCCATCCTTTTGGTCACTCCTCAGCATCAACATCCTGCCCTCTGTCTACTGGCTCTTACGCAAATATTTACCTTATTTAACCAATATGTTAATTTCCTTCAGCCTAGATCTAAGGATAAGGCAAAGCCTTGTCAATCTTTCATGAATATGCTCTAGCTGATGATTGCCAATTTTGAGGTAGGATTTGATAATTTTCTTGAGAGTAAGTTTCTCATCTCTCAGCAGATGCACTTTCACTGCAGGATCTTTTATGCCTTAAGACAATTTGTATCTGATGAGTTAATCTCTTAATTGTTCGAATTGGCAGAATTCATCTTGGCATACCAGTGTGATCACACACTGGTCATTAGTCTCCCTCTCATATAAACTCTGACATTAAACACACATTTAGTTACATTTATATGGGATTCAAATCCTTCAAAATTTCTCCTAACTGGTTTTTCTGCTCCTCAATGAGATCTAGGCTACAATATAGCTTGTAGCACTTTTCTTCTGCACACTACTCTTATATTTTAGGTTTTTAAAAATTAATTCTGCTGTAATATGTGACTCTTTTCACTGGAGCATAGAAGGTTGAGAGGCGACCATAAATAAGTTTATAAAATAATGAGGTGTATAGACAGGGTTAGTGGTAGCTGTCTTCTCCCTAGGATGGTAGATTTCAAGACTATGGGCACATTTTTAAGGTGGGGGACATTTACAGGAAGTGGTTCGCATGTGCAATGAATTTCCTGAGGAAGTGATGGATGTGGACACAGTTACAACTCCCTGAGAAAAATAACAGGAAATGACACCACCACAGGAAATGATGTCACCAACCCAAGGAAACCTAAACACATAAATAGAAAGCGGGCTATACCACCAGTGCTTCATCTGGAGGCTCACTGGTGATGTTACCTTGTCTGATGACAAAACGTCTGAAAGCAAACCTCCTAGCTCAGCGAACAAGCCTAAATCCAGAACCTCAACCTCAGCTACAAATCTTCTCAAAACTCGCTAACACAGTTACAATGTTTAAAAGATACTTTGATAATTAATGAATAGGAAAGGGTTGGAAGGATATGGACCAGAAGCAGGCAGATGGGACTACTTCTGTTTAGGATTCTGTTCAGCATGGCCTGGTTGGACCAATGGGCCTGGTCCTGTGCTGTATGGCTGTATGACTGAGAATGAAAAGCATCCCAACTATGACTTATTTCTTCTTTCTTTTCCATAATCCTAGGAATAGAAATTGCACAGCCATTTTGACTTTCCCAGTAATTCAAAGTTGAAGATTACTTTTTCTTTTCTTTTTCCTCCTTGCTTCTCTTAGTTCCAAGTTCTGATACAGCTGTGGATGTCCACACATTAGACCCTTCCTAATGTGATGATTCAAGTGGTGTCTTAAAACCTCCCACCAACCGCACACTAAGGCACTTACAGTAGACGTGGCTATCACATACTGGATTATGTCTATAGCAAGCTGACCAGTTTACCAAGTGCAATTGCATTTCTCCAAATATGCAGAGAAGCATAAAGAGAAACAACTGGCATTGGTGAAGGGCCTTTCAAAGATAAAACCCAAAACATGCAGCAAGTTCTGACCAACATCAAAGTGACAATTCCCAGATAGGCAGTTTTTAGTGATAGTTGGTGTTAGCTTTACAATGCCAGAGTGGGACTTAAGCTTTTGACAGAGTTTCTGGCTGGCTGTGTATGTACAACATTGAGTATTCATTCAATGATGTGCTTCTAGCAAATTCCAAAAGTTACTGGGATTTGGTCTGTCCAACGAGTCAGCGTCTGTCACCACTTCTGCAACTATAAAACCGCAGCACAATGTGTCTTAAATATAGAAATCACACAACATCAGGTTATAGTCCAATATGTTTATTGAAATCACAAGCTTTCAGAGCGCTGGTGCTTCAACAGGTCACCGGGTGTCACGTGACTTCTGTCTTTGTCCACCTCAGTCCAACACCTGCACCTCCACATCATGTCTTAACTAGTAGAATGAACTGCGTCCCTGTGAAAAAGATAGGGACAACTGTGGAGAACAAGTGCATTGCAAATGAAACAGTTGAAATAATTGTTTAGGAGAATTCACAAATTGAAGCTGCTGGACAAAACGCCTCTTCGCTGCAGGAACACAGGGCAGCTGAGAAGACAACAGGCAAAAAAGGAGCAGCTGCTGGGAGGATGCCAAGCAAGCAATGCTATTTTAGAGTTAGAGGCTTGAATAGAATTGGCAGAAGGGGAAACGGGTGGCTGGCATTGTCACACACTGGCTCCAAGTCAGCAATGTGGAAGGTACCATCAGACAACAGCTGCTTTGTCTTATCGGGGATATTTAAGCGACTGCTGGACATGCACATGGATAGCAGTGAGTTAAGGGGTGCGTAGGTTAAGTTACTATATTTTACATTAGGATTAAACCTCGGCACAACATCGTGGGCCAAAGGGCCTGTCTGTGCTGTACTTTTCTTTGTTCTATGTTCTATGTATTTTTTAAAAATAATAATTTCAAGTAAGTTGGCCATTCTAAAATCATGAAAATGATATAAATGCAAACTTTCTTTCTGTGCCTGAACAAATACTTTTTAAAAAATTGCACCTTTATAAATAGAAATAACTACACACTGTAGTATGAATGGAATTCTGGTCTTGTTATTTAATGCATTGCAGTTGATTTGTTCCGAACTTTATATTTTTGAACCATTCAGGTGAATGAGTGCAAGTTAGCTCCTTGCTGTAGAATCCACTTGCAGTGAATAAGCTGCAAACTTGCCTGCAATCAAATGGTACAGCTGTACTTTGGAGTCTGAAACAGAAACTCTATACCACAGCGTCTGTGTGACCCCTTGCAAACCTTATATTTGTGGAAGCAACTTAATGTGGAACGGAGTGCACAGTTCGGAGGTTAGGCACATTAAAACTAATGGAACCAACCTGTAATTTTGTGAAGTTTTAACTCAGCCAATGAACCTTAAGGTTCTCAAGTTTCTATGCTGGTTCAGTGGGAGAACCTTTGTTTGAGTCAAAAGGTTTAAGTCTCCCCCACCTTGAAGACTGACAGAATCCAGACTCAGAGTGCTGGATTGTCAGTGACAGGTAATGCTGTTCAATTATCAGGAGGAGTTGGTCTGATTCTTTCTTATTGCGATGGCACTGGTCGCACTAATGTTACTTGCCACTTTTCAGCTCAAGCCGAAATGTTGTCCAGATCTTGCTGCACGTGAACAAGGTCTGCTTCATTATCTGAGGAGTTGTGAAGGATATTGAACACAATGCGTTGTGCCTTTCTTGTTAACTGAACATAGAGTTAGTACTTCAATTGGAATTTTAAAAATGTCTTGACACAAATAAGTAGCACTTAATATAATTTTCACACTCGTCTATGGGTTAGGGTTCCTCTCAAAGAGCATCCTAAGGCTCATACAGTCTGGCATATTTTGCACCTTCATGTCTTGAGATCAAATCGAAGCCCAGAAGGAATTAAAGATTTGCCAATTATGTTGAGCACATTTTTCCAGTCAGGGTCTAAGTCAGCAATTGAAGCCATGGGGAGAATTCCAACAGTGCTTCAAGCTGACGAGCTGTCTAATGGAGAGAGCTTGTTTCAGGCTCTGTGAAGAGAATACGAAATAAACAATGTGCATTCACGATGGGGAGGAGGGTTGATGGATGCCTGCGATGTTAGTGTTTTGCAACTTTGTCCCAAGCTCAGTAGCAAACAGCAGTGCAAATCCTTTGGTCAGCAACTCCAAATAGCTGACAGAAGGCTGGAGTAAATGCTCAAACTGGTGCACAGTTATAAAAGGAAGTGTTAATCTGCATGGAGGGAAAAATCGAAATATTACAAGCTGTCACAGATGATGGAATATATTCTCAGAACCAGAAGGATATTTGAAATCCAAAGCCAGATTAGAACTGTGAGAGGGTGACTGCAAACTGATCACGTTTCACCCCTTAGACGCTGATAGATTGCTGTACGTCTCCAGTACTTATTGAGTTTTGTTTCATATTTCTGATCTTTGCAATTTTTATTCTCTTTTTTCTCCTGTAGTATCACCTCATTTGTGTTTTCATAAATTTATCACATACATGTAAACAGGACAGCAAACATTCCGGGACTTTGACTGAGTGTAGAATAGATTTAATGTTGTTATAATTCCTCCACTGTGGCTTATGTTCAGGGTTAAAAATGAAGGTTCTCCAGTTTCCTCCTACAGTCCAAACATGTGTAGGTTAGAGGGACTGGCCATGCTAAATGGGATATGACAGGATGCTCTTCACAGGGTCAGTGTGGACTAGACGGACCGAATGGCCTCCTTCCACATTGTAGGGATTCTCTGATTCTATGAAAACATAAACAATGGGTGACACATTTCCAAGTTTTTGTTCAGGACAGGAAATTGACACAAAAACAGAAATTGCTGGAAAAGCTCAGCAGGTCTGGCAGCATCTGTGGAGAGAAATCAGAGTTGATGTTTCGGGTCCAGTGATCCTTCTTCAGAACTGGTGGTAGCTAGGAAAAAGGTTGACATTTACAGAGAAGATGGGATGGGGTGGGTTGGGGTGAGGGGTAGGGAGTTGGCCTCTGTATAAAAAAAACATTTTTCTTTTGGTCAGGACAGGAAATTGACACAGAAACAGAAATGAAAAATGTGGTGCTGGAAAAACACAACAGGCCAGGCAGCATCCGAGGAGCAGGAGAATTGACGTTTCGGGCATAAGACCTTCTTCAGGAATGAGGCTGGTGTGCCAAGCGGGCTGAGACAAAGGGTAGGGGTGAGGGAATTTGGGGGAGGGGCACTGGGAATACGATAGGTGGAAGGAGGTGAGGGTGAGGGTGAGGGTGAGGGTGAGGGTGATAGGCCGGAGAGGGGTTGGGGTGGAGAGGTCGGGAAGAAGATTGCAGGTCAAGAGGGAGGTGCTGAATCTGGGGGTTGGGACTGAGATAAGGTGGGGGGAGGGGAAATGAGGAAGCTGGAGAAATCTACATTCATCCCGTGTGGTTGGAGGGTTCCTAAGCAGAAGATGAGGCGCTCTTCTCCAGGCGTCGTGTGGTCAGGGTCTGGCGATGGAGGAGGCCAAGGACCTGCATTCCCTTGGTGGAGTGGGAGGGGGAGTTAAAGTGTTCAGCCACGGGGCGGTTGGGTTGGTTGGTGCAGGTGTCCCAGAGGTGTTCCCTGAAATGTTCCGCAAGTAGGCAGCCTGTCTCCCCAATGTAGAGGAGACCACGTCAGGTGCAACGGATACAGCAAATGATGTGTGTGGAGGTGCAGGTGAATTTGTGATGGATATGGAAGGATCCATTGGGGCCTTGGAAGGAGGTGAGGGGGAGGTGTGGGTGCAAGTTTTGCACTTCTTGCGGTTGCAGGGGAAGGTGCCGGGAGTGGAGGTTGGGTTGGTGGGGGATGTGGACTAGACGAGGGAGTCGTGGAGGGAGTGGTCTCTCCAGAATGCTGATAGGGGGGGGGGAGGGAAATATATCCCTGGTGGTGGGGTCTGTTTGGAGGTGGCGGAAATGACGAAGGATGATACGATGTATCCGGAGGTTGGTGGGGTGGAAGGGGAGGACCAGTGGGGTTCTGTCCTGGTGGCGATTGGAGGGGTGGGGTTCAAGGGCGGAGGTGCGGGAAGTGAAGGAGATGCGGTGGAGAGCATCGTTGACCACGTCGGAGGGGAAATTGCGGTCTTTGAAGAAGGAGGCCATTTGGGTTGTTCCGTAGTGGAATTGGTCCTCCTGGGAGCAGATGCAGCAGAGGCGAAGGAATTGGGAATATGGGATGGTGTTTTAACAGGGGGCAGGGTGGGAGGAGGTGTAGTCTAGGTAGCTGTAGGAGTCGGTCGGTTTGTAGTAAATGTCTGTGTTGAGTTGGGCGCCTGAGATAGAAATGGAAAGGTCTAGGAAGGGGAGGGAGGAGTCTGAGATGGTCCAGGTAAATTCAAGGTCAGGGTGGAAGGTGTTAGTAAAGTGGATGCACTGCTCAACCTCCTCGTGGGAGCACGAGGTAGCGCCAATGCAATCATCGATGTAGCGGAGGAAAAGATGGGGGGTGGTGCCAGTGTAGCTGCGGAAGATGGACTGTTCCACATATCCGACCAAGAGGCAGGCATAGCTGGGGCCCATGCAGGTGCCCATGGCTACTCCTTTGGTTTGGAGGAAGTGGGAGGGTTGGAAAGAGAAGTTGTTAAAAGTGAGGACCAGTTCAGTCAGTCGAAGGAGGGTGTTAGTGGAAGGGTACTGGTTGGGTCGGTGGGAAAGGAAGAAATGGAGGGATTAGAGGCCTTCGTGATGGGGGATGGAAGTGTATAGGGCCTGGATGTCCATCATGAAGATAAGGCATTGGGGGCCGGGGAAGCGAAAATCATGGAGGAGGTGGAGGGCATTGGTGGTGTCCTGAACGTAAGTGGGGAGTTCTTGGACTAAAGGGGATAGGACAGTGTTGAGGTATGCAGAGATGAGTTTGGTGGGGCAGGAGCAGGCTGAGACTATGTGTCGGCCGGGACAGTCGGGTTTGTGGATTTTGGGCAGGAGGTAGAAATGGGCGGTGCAGGGTTGTGGGACTATGAGGTTGGAGGTGATGGATGGGAGATCTCCTGAAGTGATGAGGTTAGGGATGGTCTGGGAGATGAAATAGAAACAGAAATTGCTGGAAAAGCTCAGTGTGTCTGGCAGCATCTGTGGATAGAAATCGGTATTCATGTTTCAAGTCCAATGACTCTTCCTCACAACCAGTGGTAGCTAGAAAAATGTTGGTTTTTATACAGAAGCCAATTCCCTACACCATCCCTCCCCTGACCCCATCCCATCTTCTGTATAAATATCAATTTTTTCCAAGCTACCACCAATTCTGAAGAAGGGTCACTGGACCCGAAACATAAACTCTGATTTCTCTCCACAGATGCTGCCAGACCTGCTGAGCTTCTCCAGCAATTTCTGTTTTTTTGTTTTGTTTCTGATTTCCAGCAACTGCAGTTCTTTCGGTTTTTAGTTACAGGAAATTGACAGTTCTTTCAATAAAGATTGTAAATCAAAACAGAAAGAACTATGGATGCTGGAAGTCAGAAACAAAAAACAGAAATTGCTGGAAATGCTCAGCAGGTCAGGCAGCATCAGTGGAGAGAAAGCAGAGTTAATGTTTCAGGTCAAGTGATCCTTCCCAGAAATGATTTTAAAGTACTCATTTAATTCCCAGAGCAAAAAAGCTAAAAGCCCCTTTGAAAGTGAGGTAAGCTCTTGCTGGAAACAAGCAAGTCTGGAAAGAAAGTCTTTAATGCCAGTAAGGAAATAAGTGGATAATGTAGGTCACAGAATCAAAAAAGGTTGTTTTAAGGAGAAAAGTTGAAGGTTTACTTTTTTTTTGTTTGGAGTGTCCTGAATGAACTGCCAGAGGAAGTGATGGAGGCTGGTACAATGACAATATTGAAAAGGCACCTGAATGAGTACATAAGTAGGAGGGGTTGAGAAGGATATGGGCCAAGTGCTGGCAAATGGGACTAGATTAGGTTAGGATATCTGGTCGGCATGGATGAGTTGGGCCAAAGGGTCTGTTTCTGTGCTGTACACCTCTATCACTCTACGACTCTATATGCCACATTGCCATGGAAACAGATAGTAGTGGTGAGAAAGGGTCCTTTGTTATTCTCTGTGCAAACGAGCAGAGCTAAATTAAAACAAAGTTCAGTGAGGGTTCCTTCACCCAGGAGTTAGTGTTCATGAGTGTTTGAGCTGCAGGAGGTATAGAATTCATTTAAATTTGGAGATGACACAAAAAGATAACGTTTGTGTATAGATAATCAGTCTGCTTTGCCAGCAGAGGTAAGAGTCTTCTGAAAAATCAGTTTTAAGGTTTGGAATTTGAGGGAGGCTCAGCTTTCAGCCTGGTAACAGATTCATATAAAACTTAAAAGCAGACTAGGCAATGATTCAGAGAAAAATAATTAATGCTGTTCAAGGACCAGAAGAATTTCAGTCACTTGTCCGTGGATATGTCAGTAAGGGCATATCTCCTTCCCATCTATCTGCTCCACCCCCCTCTCTGACCAACACCTCCATCCCTGCCCCCATTCACCCATTGTACTCTTTGCTACCTTCCCCCACCCTCTCCCCGACCAACACTTCTATCCCTGCCCTCCATTCACCTATTGTACTCTTTGCTACCTTCCCCCACTCTCCTCTCTGACCTATTACCTCCATCCCCGCCCCATTCACCTATTGTACTCTTTGCTCCCTTCCCCCACCCTCCTCTCTGACCTATCACCTCCATTCACCTATTATACGATTTGCTACCATCCCCCACTCTCCTCTCTGACCTATCACCTCCATCCCCGCCCCCATTCACCTATTATACTCTTTGCTACCTTCTCCCCAGCCCCAAACCACACCCCCCCCCCCACCCCTCCACAACCACCACAAACACCACCACCACCACCTATCTCTCCACCCTGGAGGCTCCCTGCCTCCATTCCTGATGAAGGGTTTTTGCCCGAAACGTCGATTTTCCTGCTCCTTGGATGTTGCCTGACCTGCTGTGCTTTTCCAGCACCACTCTAGTCTAAACTCAATAAGGACCTGCTAAGGCAGGTCTCTATGCCTCTGGTCAAAATCCTTTTTTTTTATTGACTCGAGGGACCTGGGCATTGCTGGCTAGGCAGCATTTATTGCTTGTTCCTGGTTACCCTTGAGAAGGAAGTGGTGAGCTGCCTTCTTGAATTATGGCAGTCGAAGTGCTGAGGGTTGATCCACAATACCATACAGGAGGGAGCTGCAAGGATTCCAACCCAGCGACAGTGAAGGAACGATGGTATACTTCCAAGTCAGGATGGTGAGTGGCTTGGAGGGTGTCGGTGTTCCCATGTATCTGCTGTCCTTGTCCTTCTGGATGGAAGTGGTCATGGGTTTGGAAGGTGGTGTCTGAGGATCTTTGGTGAATTTCTGCAATGCATTTTGTACATAGTATTCACTGCTGCTATTGAGCATCAGTGGTGGAGGGAGTGGATGCTGGTGGATGTAGTACCAGTCATGCTGGCTGCTTTGTCATGGATAGTGTCAACCTTCTTGAGTGGTGATGGAGCTGCACTTTGACCAGAAACTCAACTAGACTCTGCACATAAACATCCACTTGCCTGGATGGGTACAAGTAACTTGATGCTATCCAGGTCAAAGCAGCCCGCTTGATTGGCACCACAGGCACAAACATTCACTCTCTTCACCACCGATGCTCGTGAATAGCAGCGTGTGCCATCTAGAAGATGCTCCTCAGAAATTCACCAATTCTCCTTCAATAGCACCTTCCAAACACACAACCACATCCATGGGCCGGGTGCTGGTAGGTGGGACTAGATTGGGTTGGGATATCTGGTCAGCATGGATGGGTTGGACCGAAGGGTCTGTTTCCATGCTGTACATCTCTATGACTCTATCTGGAAGGACAAAGACGGCAGGTGGCATCACCACCTGCGAGGTCCCTCCAAAGCTACTCACCATCCTCACTTGGAAATACCCTTCTGTTCCTTCACTGTCACTGGGTCAAAATCCTGAATTCCATCTCAGACAGCATTGTGGGTCTACCTACAGTACATGGACGGCAGTGGTTCAAGAAGGCAGCTCACCACCACCTTCTCAAGGGCAACTCAGGACGGGCAATAAATGCTGGGCCCAGTCAATGACACCCACATCATACAAACGAGTAAAAGAGTTCCATAGCTTTAGTGGCTCAGGGTTTGAGTGGCTCAGGTTTCTGGGATCAAGTCCAATGGCAGGACTTGAGCACAAGTGCAATGCCATCCTCAAGATGCCATCTTTTGGTGAGGCATTAACATGAAACCTTCTCAAGTGAGTGTAAAAGATTGCAAAGTACTATTTTGAAGAAGAGAAAGGAAGTTTACCCTGGTGTCCTGCCAACATTTATCCTGCAAGCAACATTACCTGAAACAAAACAGATTATCTGGTCCATATCACTTTGCAGTGCGTGGGAGTCAGCTGTGTACAAAAATGACTGTCTTTACAAATAAATATACATCAAAGCCTGTAAAATGTTTAAGGGTGTCCAGAGAGTATGAAAACAGCTTTATAAATGCAACTCCTTATTTTGGCTGAAGCTGTGGGATAAATTATGCAAATTGGAGGCATTTTGCAATTTGGGAGCAAGGACAGAAAAGATAGGCGAGCAAGCTGGGATTAAGGTCCATTTGCAGATTGGTGGATCAGAGCTTCCTTAGAAAGAAAATCCATTATTTTCAGTTGCTGCCATTACTTGCTGGCTTCTAACATTTTCCTGTCTGTTAGTTATAACTTACCTTTTTTCACAACTGGTTCTATATGGGGTAATTAAATAATTAGGAGGCACATCTAGGTCAATTTTGTGGAAAGGCCTCATCCTGTAAACTAACTTTGACATTGGAACATGGGAAAATGCATGAGCTAAAATGACAGAGTTCATCTAACCTAAACCTGTGGCAACAAAATAATCGCATTGATTCCAAGGGCCTTTGTTTAATGGTTACGTCCTTTCGTCTAACAATCCAGAGACTATTAAAAAAATCAGGATCCCACCACTGCAATTTGAAAATTTATTTTAAAAATCTGGAACTACAAACAAACAAGGAACAAGTGTAGGCCACTCGGCCCTTCAAGCTTGCTCTGTCAGTCATTACAAATATTAAATATTAATATTATGTAAAGAATCTGCATCCCCTGCCTGTTGAGGAAGGCAACTCCAAAGACTCACAACCCTCGAAGAGAAAATAAAGGTTTCCTCATCTCTGTCTTAAATGGGTGACCCCTTAGTTTTAAACAATGACCCAAGTTCTAGATTCTCCTCCAAGAGGAAAAGTCCTTTCAACATCTATCTGCTCAAGTCCTCTTAGGATCTTAAAAGTGACTTAATTCGCCAATAAATGAGCTGTGAATTTCTTTTGTATTCGCTCATGGGGGGGGATGTAGGTGTTGCTGGCTGGCAAGCATTTACCTGTCCCTAGCTGCCCTTGAACTGAGTGGCTTTCTAGGCCATTTCAGAGGGTAATTGAGAATCAAGCACATTGCTGTGGGCCTAGAGTCACATGTCAGCCAGACCAGGTGACGATGGTAGTTTCCTTCCTTAAAGGATCTTAGTGAACTGGATGGATTTTTCCTGACCATCGGCAATGGATTCATGATCATCAGTAGTATTTTAATTCCAGGTGAAGGCCAAATTGTATTATCACTGAACAGCTACTCTAGGGGCTCAGGTAATGTTCTGGGGACCCAGGTTCGAATCCCATCATGGCAGATGGTGGAATTTGAATTCAATTTTAAAAAACTGGAATGATAACTATGAAACTATTGTTGATTGTCGAAAAAGTCCATCTGGTTCACTAGTATCTTTTAGGGAAGGGAATTGCCATCCTTACCAGGTCTGGCCTACAGGTGACTCCAGACCCACAGCAATATGATTGATTCTTAACTGCCCTCTTGACAATTAGGTATGGGCAATAAATGCTGGCCAGACCAGCAATGCCTTCATCTTCTGAATTTAAAAAAAAATCCATCTGCCAGTGAGTTTCAAACCTAGTCCCCAGAACATTAGCTGAGTTTCTGAATTGATGGTATTCTGAATTAATACCACTAGGCCATCCTTATTGTCTTCAAGTGATCGTATAGCTGTTGGATAGAACTGAACTAATTCACTGATGTTAGATCCATGCGATACCATATCAAGATGTAGATGGAGACATTATCACCTCTCTTCCCTCGTCTTCCCTATCCCTACATTTTCCCACCTTGTCTCCTCTCTTCTGTGAAGGTATTTGCCAGAATTGCTTGTCATAAGCCTTATCAGATTGAATGTCTTCCATGTGCAAGCCTTAGTTGTTCAATTGTGGAAGCTGTCTTACTGAGCTCAATCCCATTTTCACCAGATTCACTCACAAGTCAGCAACGGTTACTGGATCTTGATGCAGAGATGAGAACACTGACCTTCCCATGCCCTGGAGTTCGAAAGAAATACCATGTTTCACTTTTAGTATTCACCGGCAATGTGGGCACTTATCCATCCCAAGAAATGTTGGGGTGGGTCCCATTCCTTGAACCGCTGCGATCCCTGTGATAGAGGTGAACTCACTGTTTCATTTTCATGTGATATAGATGTTGCTGGGTGAGCCAGCATTTATTGCCCATCCCTAGTTACCCTCAAGAACATGGTGGTGAGCTGCTTTCTTCAACCGCTGCAGTCAGTAGACCCACAATTCCACTGGGAAGATGGTGATCCAACAACAGTGAAAGAATGTTGATATATTTCCAGGTTAGAAGTCACACGACACCAGATTATAGTCCAACAGGTTCATTTGAAAACACAAACTTTCGGACCACTGCCCCTTCATCAAAAGCTTGTCTGAAAGCCTGTGATTTTAAATAAACTTGTTGGACTATAACCTGATGATGTGTGACTTCTGATCTTGTCCCCCCCCAGTCTTGATATATTTCCAAGTCATGATGGTGAGAAGCTTGGAGAGGTACTTTCAGGCGATGGTGTTCCCACATATCTGCTGCCCATGTCCTTTGAGATGCAAGTGTCAGGGATTTGGAAGAATCTTGACAAATTGCTGCAGTGCACCTTGTAGATGGAAAATCCTGCTTCCACTGTGTGCTGGTGGTGGAGGCACCATGAATATTTAAGGTTTAGATGTCTAAGCAAGGAGAAGGACTTGTACATGGAGCCTTCTGGTCTAAGTGTTCTAATATGAAACCAGATGATGTCTTTGCCATCTACCTGCATAAGTGCTTTGGCATTGATTACTGACTTTGATGAGAACATTTATGAAAGCTTGTGGCTGTATATTGTAACCTGACAAAGATAATGAGGAATCCTTTCTCCTGGTTTATATTTGAAACAGACAGGGACATTGATTCAAACCAGCTGCATATAATGTTCCATTCAGATGCAATAGGAAACATTGTATCTTGGCTTTGAGCAGAATTTGCAAGAAGGGAGAGATAGATAGATAGAGAGAGAGAGAGAGAGAGAGAGAGAGAGAGCAAAGAAAAGCCAAGCTAAAATGAGACAGAAAAGCTGATGCAATCCATTAACCTAAAAGTAATTCTCAGCTCCTGCTGAGTATTGTGCTACACTAACCCACATATAGGCTGCACTTATTTTGATTTCTTATTTGGTGTTTCAAGTCCATGAAACTGACTCTTCTATCATGAGTTCCTGATTTAAACAGCAACACTGATGTGTGGGTCACGTCATTATGGGTGTTAGCATTATGGGTGTAAAGATTAGCATTATGGGTGTAAAGAATAGCATTATGGGTGTAAAGATTAAAAGCAGGTACAGATAAAACAAAATAAGGAAAATCTCTGTTATCACTGCAGGCCTGGCTTACTTGATAAAAAGAAACAGCAGATGCTGGAAATCAGAAATTAAACTCTTTGGTCACTGGAACCAAAATGTTAACTTTGCTTTTTCTGCTGAGTTTTTCCAGCAATTTCTGATTTTTTTTTCTGGGTTACTTGATGATTTCTCTTTGAGGTGAAGCGGTTGGAAACTTTAAGTCAGAATTCAGGAGTGGCAATTAAATAATTGGAGGTTTTTCCCATAGGTGGAGTGAGTAGAACAGGTTGTGGAGAGAGTGAAGACTCCTTTACTTCGTTTTCACGGCACTGCAAATTGAGACAGCAGTCCTTTAATGGGTTTGTCTTTCACAGTCTTTCTATTTAGAGCCGTCTCTCTCTGATGTTGTGTCTCAGGATTCTTCTTGGTGTTCTGTTCCAGGGGCCGGCTCAAAGTCTGCCGAATTGCAACAAAAACAAACTGGATGTTATTAGAATTCTGATGAATCAGTGTTCCACAAAACAAAGTCAATTATGCTGGAATCCCTTTTGATGCCCTTCCAGTCTCCTGTTCAACACTACAGAAGATTTTAAGTTCTCACATTTTTTGAGGTTTTTAATGGTCAGTCCTGGAATTCCTTTAAAAAAAGGCAAAGTCCTACTCCACTGGATCACTCTCTTATTAGATTACTTACAGTGTTGAAACAGGCCCTTCGGCCCAACAAGTCCACACCGACCCGCCGAAGTGTAACCCACCCAGACCCATTCCCCTACATTTACCCCTTCACCTAACACTACGGGCAATTTAGCATGGTCAATTCACCTAACCTGCACATTTTTGGATTGTGGGAGGAAACCGGAGCACCCGGAGGAAACCCACGCAGACACGGGGAGAATGTGCAAACTCCACACAGAGAGTCGCCTGAAGCGGGAAGTGAACCCAGGTCTCTGGTGCTGTGAGGCAGCAGTGCTAACCACTGTGCCACCATGCTGCCCGTATTAAAGGTGGTGGATTAACCTGAGGGTCACCATGCCACAAACAAAGGGACAAACTGAGTTCTGCTTGACATGCTCAACCAGTGAAAGGAATTTAGCGCACACTGTCAGTGTTATTACGCATTGCAAACCAGCCATCCAGCCAACTGAGCTAACCACCTTCACTAAATTAAGAAAGACATTTGAGATCAACTCTTCAGATTATATCAATCTGCATTGACAACTTATGTTATTTCTGGCAACCATTTATAACATGACGTGAATGATTTTTAAAAGAAGTACATTTAGTTTCTTTGCTATGTGTGTTTATTTGCAACAATGACCGGTGAGATAGAAGAGTAGAGAGCTCAGGAAAAGCTGTGGCTACAGGAACACCACTCCCTGCAAGTTCCCCTCCAAGCCACTCACCATCCAGACTTGGAAATATATCGCCGTTTCTTCAATCACTGGGTCAAAATCCTGAATCTATCTTCCAATGGCATTGTAGATCTACCTATAGTACGTGCACTTCAAAGGTTCAAGAAGGCAGCTTCTTAAGGGCAACTAGGGATGGGTATTAAATCCTGGCCCAGCCAGTGACACTTCTTGTCCCCTGCATGAACAAAAGAGCAGAGAAGTTTTAATGAATGTTTTCATTATGAAAGGTTTTGATTTGAGCTATAGGGAGAGGCTGAACAGGCTGGGACTGTTTTCTCTGAGGTGACCTGATAGAGATTTACAAAATTATGAGGGGCATGGATAGGGTAAATAGGCAAAGTCTTTTTCCTGGGGTGGGGGAGTCCAGAACTAGAGGACAGAGGTTTAGGGTGAGAGGGGAAAAAATATAAAAGAGACCTATGGGGCAACTTTTTCACAGAGAGTGGTATGTGTATGAAATGAGCTGCCAGAGGAAGTGGTGGAGGCTGATACAATTGCAAATTTAAGAGGCATTTGGATGGGTATATGAATAGGAAGGGTTTAGAGGGATATGGACCGGGGCTGGCAGGTGGGGCTAGATTGGGTAGGGATATCTGGTCGGCATGGACGGGTTGGACCGAAGGGTCTGTTTCTATGATGTACATCTCTATGACTCTAATAGAACAACTCCATTTTCTCTTCTGAACATTACTGAGGTAATGTACCCAGTAAGGGGTCATGCATCCAAGCTCAGTGCAAATTAGTCAGCTGGTGATTCCTGCATGTGGCTGAGACTGGGTCTTAAAGACAATAGCAGCACCTGCCCCAACACTCTTGTCAATAGAGGATTCAACCCAACCTCACTTTCTCGAACATAATCACTTCAGAGTTGGCTCTTCTTTTTTCCAGGCTGCATGCAGCACTGCACTACCTTGTGGTGTAACTGGGTCTTCAGTGATTAAGAGGAGATTATTGTGAGCCTCAATGTGAGAGGCCAGTGCCAGGATCTGGTCAGAACTGTCGTGGTCAGAGTGAAAAACCTGCCTGTTTATGGGGGTGACACTAATCCCAAGGCAGTGAGACTCAGCAGGAGGTGTTCTAGGACCCTACATGTTATTGAAAGCTGGATAAGAGACTGGTAGCTGCATGGGTCACTCAATATTTTCCCTGGCTTGGCAAAGACCGCTATTCTGGATTGGTGCGTCCAACAGACTCCATCCACTTGGACACCCCGTGTTGGTCTGTTACCCGCATTCAATCTCCATCTCCAACTGCTGCCGTGACGCTGACCACCTCAACCTGTGCACCCCTCCTCACCCACTCCAAACTCTCACCTTCGCAACGCACAGCCCTCCACTCCAACCCCAACCTCACCATCAAACCAGTGAACAAAGGGGTGCAGTGATAGTTTGGCGCACTGACCTGCGCAGTGCTGAAGCCAAGTGCCAACGCACAGTCACTCCTCCTACTGCCCCCTCAACCATGACCTCACCTCTCATCACCAAATAATCATCTCCCAGACTATCCATCATCACTTTAAGAGATCTCCCACCCACAGTCTCCAACATTATAATCCCGCACCACCCGGTTCTATCTCTTATCTAAAATTCACAAATCTGACACCTCCGTTGACCATCAACTCAGCCTGCTCCTGCCCCACCAAACTTATCTCCTCATATCTTCGCACTGTCTTGTACCCCATGGTCCAGGGTTTCCACAGATACATTCAGGACAGCACCCATGCCCTCTACCTCCTCCATGACCTTTGGTTCCCCATTTTCACTATGGACATCTAGTCCTTGTACATGTCCATCCGCCATGACGAAGGCCTCCATGCCCTCCGTTTCTTTGTCTCCCGCCAACCCAACCAGTCCCCTTCCAAAAATATACTCTTTTGATTGGCTGAACTGACCCTCAGCCTCAACAATTTCTCCTTAGAATCCTTCCACTTCCTTCAGACCAAAAGGGTAGCCATGGGGGGGTCACCCAAATGGGCCCCAGCTATGCCTGCCTCTTCATCGGGTATGTAGAACATTCCATCTTCTGCAGTTACACCAGCACCACTTCCCACCTTTTCCTCTACTACATTGATGAGTGTATCGGCGCCACCTTGTGCTCCCATGAGGAGGTTGAACAGTTCATCAACTTCACAAGCACCTGACCTCAAGTTTGCCTGGACCATCTCGGACACATCCATCCCCTTCCTGGACCTCTCCATCTCTATTTCCAGCGACTAATTCAACACGGATTTTACTTCAAACCCACTGACTTCCAACGTCAGTTGGACTCCCCCCACCCCACCTCCTGTAAAAACGCTACCACTTCCTCCCAATTCCTCTGCCTTCACCGCATCTGACCCCAGGAGGACCAATTCCACTCAGGAACATCTCAGTTGGCCTCTTATTTCAAGGACCACAATTTCCCCTCCCACGTGGTCAACAATGCCCTTGAGTGCATCTCCTTCACTTCCCGCACCTCTGCCCTTGAACCCCACCCCTCAAACCACAACAAGAAGCCCACTGTTCCTCACCTTCCACCCAAACAATCTCTGGATACAATGCATCATCCTCCACCATTTCCACCAACTACAGTCAGACCCTACCACCAGAGATATATTTCCCTCCCCATGTCCTATCAGCAATCCACAGAGAGTATTCCCTCCATAACTCTCTCATTAGGTTTTTAGAGCCCACAAACCCAGCTTCCACTCCTGGCACCTTCCCTTGCCACCATAACGTGTGTAAAACCTGCACCCACAACCCCACCCCCCACCCCTATCCAAGGCTCCAAAGGATTCTTCCACACCTGAGAGAGATTTTCCTGCACCTCAAACACCTCACCTATTGTGTCCATTGCTCTCTATGTGATCTCCTCTACATTGGGGAGACAGAACGCCAACTTGCGGAATGTTTCATAGAACATCTTTGGGAGACATGGACTAAACAACGCCACTGCCCTGTGGCCGACCACTTCAAATCTCCCTCCCACTCCCTTAAGGACATGCAAGTCCTGGGCCTCCTCCACTGTCATATCCTAAACACCCGACAACTACGCCTCATCTTTCGCCTTGGGACCCTCCAACTACATGGAATCAATGTCAATTTCACCAGTCTCCTCATCTCCCCTCCCCCCCACCATATCCCAGATCCAACTTGGCACCGCCCACTTGATCTGTCCTACCTGTCCATCTTCCTTCCCACCTATCCACTCCACCCTCCACCCCAATCTATCAGCATCACACCCCACCTCCATCTACCTAACGCATTCCTACCTACCGTCCCCCCACTCCCATTTATCTCTCAGCTCGCTTCGGCTCCCCCCTGCATTCCTGATGAAGAGCTTATGCTTGAAATGTCAACTCTCCTGCTTCTTGGATGCTGCCTGACAAGCTGTGGTTTTCCAGCACCACATTTTTTGACCCTGTCTAACCAAGTCCAGTCTCCTCAATCTTTTGTAGATTGACCAGCTATGGTGAGGTTGTCTTGCGAGGAGGGTTTGAATAGATTAGACCCATACCCATTGGAATTTACAAGAATGAGAGGTGACCTTATTGAAACATACAAGACCTTCGAGGACTTGACAGGGTGGATATGGAAAAGTTATTTCCCCTTGCTGGAAAGTCTAGGACCATAGGGCATAGTTTCAGAATGAAGGGTCACACATTTAGGCAGAGATGAGGAGGAAATTGTTTTCCCAGAGAAATTGTATTCTTATGGTTGTTCTCCTGCCCTGCAGAATGGGATATGCCAGGCTGCAAAGCACAGCACATAAGTTGTAAGTCACGTAGAGAGGACCAGCCTGACAGTTGTTCTTCTACAGTATTGTTGTTGTGGCATCCCTAAAATGTAATGTTTGTTGTAGCTGGTGTATGCAGGCTGTACTGTGATGTTAGCTGCAGGTCATTTGGTGCTTGTAGACATAAATGATGTTTAGTTGACCTACTTCGATGGAGATATTCCATCTGATCTCTGGTCTCTTACATCTTTACTAAGGTTTTCCTTGATGTAGGCAACCAAGTTGTGAGTCTTGTTATCTCTGCTTACAATAGGTCAGTAGAACATAGAAAAGTACAGCACAGAACAGGCCCTTCGGCCCATGATGTTTTGCCTCGGATTATTCCTAATCTAAAATAAATTAACGTAACCTATGCACCCCTCAATCCACTGCTATCCATGTGCATGTCCAGTAGTCGCATAAATGTCCCTAATGACTCTGCTTCCACCACCACTGCTGGCAACGCATTCCATGCATTCACAACTCTCTGCGTAAAGAACCTACCTCTGACGTCTCCTCTATACCTTCCTCCTAATATCTTCAAACTATGACCCCTTGTGCCAGTCAATCCTGCCCTGGGGAAATGTCTCTGGCTATTGATTCTATCCGTGCCTCTCATTACCTTGTATACCTTGATTGGGTCACTTGTCTTCCTCCTTCTCTCCAGAGAGAAAAGTACTAGCTTAGTTAACCTCTCTTCATAAGCATCCTGGTAAACCTTATTTGCACCCTCTCCAAAGCGTCCGTATCTTTCCTATAATAGGGTGGCCAGAACTGGACACAATATTCCAAGTGTGGTCTCACCAGGGTTTTGTAGAGCTGTAGCAAAACCTCACGGTTCTTAAACTCGATCCCCCTGTTAATGAAAGCCAAAACACCATATGCTTTCTTAACAACCCTATCCACTTGGGTGGCAATTTTGAGGGATCTATGCACTTGAACACCAAGATCCTACTGTTCCTCCACACTGCCAAGAATCCTGTATTTAATCCTATATTCAGCATTCAAGTTAGACCTTCCAAAATGTATCACTTCACATTTATCCAGGTTGAACTCCATCTGCCATTTCTCAGCCCAGCCCTGTATCCTGTCTTTGTCTCGCTGCAGCCTGCAATAGCCCTCGATACTATCAATGGCACCTCCAACCTTTGTGTCATTGGCAAATTTACTAACCCAACCCCAACCTCCTCATCCAAGTCATTTATAAAAACTACAAAGAGCAGAGGCCCAAGAACAGAGCCCTGCAGGACACCACTCAACATTGACCTCCAAGTAGAATACTTTCCATTTACAACTACTCTCTGCCTTCTGTTAGCCAACCAATTCTGAATCCAGACAGCCAAATCTCTTTGCACCTGATTTTATGAATGTGGGGTTCCTACCAGGGGGAACCTTATCAAATGCCTTGCTATACACCACTAGGTAAAAACAATGACTGCAGATGCTGGAAACCAGATTCTGGATTAGTGGTGCTGGAAGAGCACAGCAGTTCAGGTAGCATCCGGGAAGCAGTAAAATCTTTGCCCGAAACATCGATTTTACTGCTCCTCGGATGCTGCCTGAACTTCTGTGCTCTTCCAGCACCACTAATCCAGAATCTGGTTTCCAGCATCTGCAGTCATTGTTTTTATCTTGCTATACACCACATCCGCTGCTCAACCTTCATCGACCTGTGTCAACACCTCCTCAAAGAACTTGATAAGATATTTGAGGCATGACCTGCCCCTCACAAAGCCATGCTGACTGCCTTTAATCACGCTATGCTTTTCCAAATAGTCATAAATCGTATCCCTCAGAATTCTTTCCAAAACCTTGCTGACCACAGATGTAAGACTGACTGGTCTGTAATTGCCAGGGATTTCTCTATTACCCTTCTTGAAAAGAGGAACAACATTCGCCTCCTTCCAATCCTCTGGTACGACACCCGTGGAGAGTGAGGAAGCAAAGATCTTCGCCAGTGGCTTAGCAACCTCCTTTCTCGCTTCCTGGAACAACCTAGGATAAATCTGATTCAGCCCTGGATCTTAATGTTTTACAAAGTTTCCAGCACATCAACTTCATCAATCTTGATCTGTTCAAGCCTATGTTCCAGCTCCTCAAAGTTCTCATTTGCAACAAGTTCCCTTTCCTCAGTGAAAACTGAAGCAAAAAACTCATTTAGAGCTTCCCCTATCTGCTCAGACTCCATGCACAAGTTCTCTATGCTATCCCTGAACGGCCCTACCTTCTCCCTGATCATTCTCTTATTCCTCATGTATGAGTAAAATGCCTTTGGGTTCCCCCCGATCCTTCTTGCCAAGCTTTCCTCATGCCCCCTCCTGGCTCTCCCCAGTCCATTTCTGAGCTATTTTCTAGCAAGCCTGTAATTCTCTAAAGCTGTGCTGGACCCTTGCTTCCTCCACCTTACATACGTTGCCCTCTTCCTTTTGACAAGAAGCTCCTCTGTTCTCGTCATCCAAGGTTCCTTAATCTTACCCTTTCTTGCCTGTCTTAGAGGAACAAATCTGTGCATCATTCACAACAACTGCTCCTTGAACAATCTCCACATGTCTATTGTGCCCTTGCTGTGGAACAATTGGTCCCAATCTGTACTTGGTGAAAGTGAGGACTGCAGATGCTGGAGATCAGAGTCAAGATTAGAGTGGTGCTGGAAAAGCACAGCAGGTCAGACAGCATCTGAGCAGCAGCAAAATTGATGTTTCGGGCAGGAGCACTTCGTCAGGAATGATGAAGGGCTCCTGCCCAAAACATCAATTTTCCTGCTCCTCAGATGCTGCCTGACCTGCTGTGCTTTTCCAGCACCACTCTAACCTTGACCCCAAACTGTACTTCCCAACTCCTGTCCATAGCTTCATAATTTCCTTTTCCCCAATTAAAATCTTCCCTTGGTAACTGCTCCTTTCCCTCTCCATGTTTATGGTAAATGTGAGGCAGTTATGGTCACTGTCACCAAAGTGTTCTCCCACCATGGAATTTGACACCAGTCCTGGTTCACTGCTGAGCACCCAATCCAAAGTGGCCTCTTCCCTTGTCAGCCTGTCTACACAGTATCCAGGAATGTGAAGTCAAAGTCTGGCATAGTCCATCAACTGGGGTCTTTATAGGTGACAGTGTCCACATTCTTGTCAGAGAATATGTTTGTGAGTAATTCACATTATGACTAGGGTATGCCTCAACACTGAACTGCTGTACTGTTTTCACTGGTCTTATGAAAGCACGAATTAGGAGCAGGAGTAGATCACTTGGCCCTTTAAGTCTGCTCTGCCATTCAATAAGATCATGGTTGATCTGATTTTAATCTCAACTTTCCATATCTCCAATCATCTTTCATCCCCTTGGTAATCAAGAATCTACTTACCTCTGACTTAAAAAATATTTAAAGATGCTGCATCCACTGCATTTTTGAGGAAGGGAATTCCAAAGATTCACAACTCTCTGATAGGAAAAAAATGTGACCCTACCTCTGAGTTCGGTGACCCAGGTTCAGGTTCCACCTACTCCAGAGGTATTTTATCACATCACTGATCAGGATGATTTAAAAACATCTTTAATAAATAGCTTTAACTGGCATATCATATGGAGGCTCCCTCCCTTTTGTAGTTTCTTCATTTCCTTCACCTTTCTCCACATCAATGGGCATCAGCTGTGGCCAGATCATCATTATTCTGCATCTTACTCCAGAGACCTAAGCAAAAGTCCTGACTGTCACTCCAATGCACTACGGAGGATATGCCACATCATTGCAAGTTCCTTCATGTTTAGAAATGCTTTGACACACCATTGGAGTAGATGGGTCTTGCTCACTCAGAGGCAGGGACACTACCACTGCTCCACACGATCCCTCCCTTCAGTTCTGGAATTAAGAAGACCATGAAACTATTTCCGATTGTCAGAAAAACCCACCTCGTTCACTAATGTGCTTCAGGAAGGAAATCTGCTGTCCTTATCTGACCTGGCCTACACATGACTCCAGATCCACAGCAATGTGATTGACTCTTCACTTCCCGATGAAATTAGTCAGGAACAGAAAAATAAACGCTGGCCAGCCAGCGACACCCGCATCCCACGAGTGAATTAGAGACATGTTGCTGTGTGCATGTGTTTGTTTTCTCCACCCCTGGATGAAAACCCGATACTGTCCGCCGACATTTAATGTGTATGCTGGGGGCGGGGCTGTAGGTGCCAGATGTGCCCTTTAAGGCGGGCGGACTGGTCCTCCACTATCCCAGGATGCTCGGCGCGGCGCTTGGTAACAGCGCCATTTGCAGGGCTCCGAGGTGAGCGGCGTCTTCAACTTTTCTTTCATCTCCTTCGCCTTTTGTTCTCTCTCCGTCCTTGCGCTGCCGCAAGCCCTGTATTTGACGGAAGGGAGGGAAGGGAAGGGAAGGGGCCGGTAGCTCATCGGCCGGGGGCTGTCCCGGGGGTCGGAGGAATACCCCCACCCCCGGGGAATCTGAGCCTTCACCCCCATCTCCTGGGGAGACTGATCCTCACCCTCTAGGATATATAATCTCGCAAGACCAATCCCCCCCCCCCCCCCCCCCCCCCACTTCCGATGGTCTGACCTGTTTCCCCCAGTCTCACCGCCTGGGGACCCTGATCTCTCTCCTCCCTACCCCCCCCCCCCCCCCCCGCCCCCGATCCTAATCTCTTCTCCTTCCCCCATAACCTCTTGAAGAACCTGATATGCCCCCTCCCCCCCCCACTCCCTGGGGAGCCTAAACTCTTCCCCCTCCGCCCCCACTCCCAGCAAGCCTGAATTCTCACTTCCCCCAGCCCCCCCCCCCCCCCCCACAGGGGAGCCTGATCTCCTCTCCCCCAAAAAACCCCTGGGGAGCCTGATCTCTCCCTTACCCCTATACCTCCTTGGAGAATGTCATGATCTCAATTCTCCCCACCCCAACCCCTGGGATGTATTATCCACCCCCTCCCCCCAGGGGGAATCTGTCTCTCCCACGCTGCCTGGAGAGTCTGATCTCTCAACCCTCCCGGCCGTCTGGGGAGTCTGATCTCCCCTCTTCAACTCCCTGAGAAATCTGCTCTCCCATCCTGGAGTCTGATTTCACCCACCACCTGGTGCAGTCTGATGCTCCTAAAACACCTGGTGTGGCCTGATGCTCTAGCCATCCCCAGGGAGTCTGATTATATCTTGCTGTCAAGAAATCTGATTGTGCTCCACCTTCAAGCCATTTTGGGGAGACCATTCACCCACCTCACTAGGCACCATCTTGAGGTGTCTGATGTCTCCCATCCCTCCCTCCCAGTGAGCTGTTGACCTCCATGATGCAGACTGTTTTATTGCCACTTTCATTGGTGTCTGATTGCTGCCCCATCCCTCCTCGGAGGGTCTCACCCCTGTCTTCGCTAGCCCCATCATCCCCACTCTCCCAGTCCCAACTTTGGACTCTGAACCCATCTTTTTCAAACTTCTTTTAAAAGAACTACTCTTCCCTTGAGGGTTTTTAAAGATTATTATATGGAGGGGTAGACAAAGATGTATCTCACTCCCAGGATGGTTGTAATGCATGTTGCCATTAGATACATAAGTTTTCAAAGAGGAGTATTTTTATTTTTCTTTGAGTGGTGTGTAATACCATTTGGCTTAAAATATACTCGTCAAAAGGTAGCATGAATCTTGAAGTCTGTATTTCACATTTCTTCGCAACTTGCTCTCTTGCAAATCTTAGTCAACCTTTCTACGGTATCTTTTTGATCGTTCACAATAATGTTCTTTATTTATGTTATGTTTTGCTCTCTTTGTAATCTTGAATGAATTGTGTGAACTGATTTATTTAAGATGTCTTTTTTCCTGAGGAAGGTTAAACAATGATATAAGTATGTTGTCTATGGGATTGTGTACAAACGAACTCTTGATGCTAACTGCAAAGGAAGCTTTATCCATACGCCTGTTTGTCTAATTAGCAATGAGAGATTTTCGAGCCACATTATAACACAGCACAGATGTTATCAATTTAGCTTTGAATGTTGGTATCCGGAGGCTTTGTATGTAGTAGGTAACTTTCACAACAATCTTTCACATGCTTCCTGCTGAGGGGGAAATGCTGCTTTTTAAAACAAAACTTCTGGGATTGTGTCGGCATACTCAATGACGTTTGCCATATGCTGTTGTGTTGAAGCCTGAATTTAGATTCCCGACTCCTCTTGATCAAAGTGATACAAGTAAATAAAAGGATCTTTCCAATCAGTGTTCCATTGAATCCCTGTAGTATGGAAAGAGGCTGTTCAGCCCATTGTGTCAGCATCGACCATCCAAAGAGCAACCCACCCAGACCCACCTCCCTCCCTTTATTTATCACATTTACCATGGCTAATCTATCCTGCCTGCACACCACGTGGCAACTTTGTACAGCCAGTTCACATAACCTGCACATATTTGGACTGTGGGAGGAAACTGCAGCACCAGGCAGTCATAGGGAGATGATACAAACTTCAAATACACTGTCACTCAAGGCTGGAAATTAACCAAGTCACTGGCACTGTGAAGCAGTAATGCTAACCTCTGCGACGTCATACCAATGTTATCTCGCACATATGTGAGTCATGAAAAAGAGTAGTTTTACTGAGTTTATTTTGGTGGTAAGATGAAAATTAAATCTCATTGCTGTATGGAAGGGACTATTAGGCTCACTGGAAATGTGATTTACTTGAAGTTTGGCATGTATAAAATGTCCTGGAAAAAGTGCCTTTTGTTTATTTGATTGAATTTTTGACATTTTTGTCTCCAACTGAAACTGTGGCATTAAATATATTCTGTGATTTCAAAGCATAACCTTTACTAGCTACCAAAGGACTTCAGTGTGTAACCTCTGAAAATATAGAAAGGTCCTACAAAAAGTAAAGGATCCTATTGCATTAATAAGTTTTTTTAAAATCTCCTTTCTAATGTTCCTTGACAAATATCACTGAAAATAGTTTCTCTGGTTTTCCATCTTCTTACTACTTTTGTTTAGGAATAAAAAATATTGCGAAGTGAGGAAGATTTTCTTTGCTCAAAAGATTGTGAATTTTGAAATTGTTTAGTCCAGAGAACTGTGGAATTTCCATAATTGTGTATGTTTAAGTCCTGATTTTTATTTTCATATGCAAATGGAGTTAAGGTATACTCAATTTATTTAGAGTTTTGGCTGAAACAGCATTTATTGTCCATCCTAAATGTGCTTTAGAATGTGATGGTAACCTGCTTTGAACTGCTGAAGTTTGTTTGGTGAAGTGGGTGGGGGGGATATTTCAGGAACTTGGCCCAGTGACATTAAAAGAATGGCAATGTATTACCATATTGGGAGTGTGAGTGGTTTGGGGAGAATTATACTGGTAGTGGTGTACCAGTGTCTTCTCTTCTGGATTGTAGTAGTCATGGGTTTAAAAGTTGCTGTCAAAGAAACCTTGGTGAAATTTCTTCATGTCATCTGGTAAATCATGTACACTGCTGTTGCTATGCATCATTGGAGGGGGTGAATGTTTGCTCGTGGATATGGTGCTAGTCAAGTGGTTTTATTTTGATAATAAAAGCATAACTTAGAAATAAAAGTTCAAATGTGGAGAACAAAGGGTTGGTTCTAACTTGGACGTTTTTCTTCTGTGAGCATTCTTTTTGGGTTTGTCACAAAGCTGATTTCTTAAAGTTGCTGTGCCTTGCCTTGTCAGTGTGGTAGAATCTTGTTCAATTTGAATTTACATTCACTGGCATTACCATCACTGAATTCGTCCACAATCCCGGGAGGTAACATTTACCAGAAACTCCACTGGATCACCCACAAAAATACTGTAGCTGCAAGATCAGATCAGAAACTAGAAGTCATGCAACGAATGACTAGCCTTCTGTCTTCCTCCAAAGGCTGTCCACCATCTACAAGGCATAAGACAGGAGTGTGATGGAGTGCTCAGCATTTCCCTGGATGAGTGCAGCTCGAATAACATTCAAGAAGCTTGACACTATCTTGGACACACCAGCCTGCTTGGCTGGCACCACATCCATTCCTACTACCATCAACGCTCAGAAGCTGCAGTGTGTATCATCTACAAAATGAACTGAAAAATTCCAAGGCCCCTTAGCATCATCCAAACCCACAAACTTTACCATGTAGAAGGACAAAGGCACCAGATGTGTGGGAACACTTCCATCTGCGAGTTCCTGTTCAAGCCACTGAGAAATATATTGCCACTCCTTTTGGGTTTTTGGATAAAAATGGTTGAACTCACTCCTTAACAGCATTGTGAGTATTCCTACAGGAAGTGGACTACAGTAGTTCAAGAAGACAGCTCACCACCATGACCTTGAGCACTTAGGGTCTGGTGATCAATGCTGTTCCAGCCAGTGACATGCATGTTCCAAGAATGAATTTTTAAGAAAAAAATGTTATTGGCTGGTCCTAAGACAATGCACAGGTCAGTACCCTTTGAAAGTGGAAATTGTTATTTCCCTTCCTGGTTAATACACTTAGTACTTTATCTGATGATTCACTGCCCGCAAATTTGTGTACTCATGAGCTTGGCACCAGTCCCTTTGTTTTTGTTTACCCCCTTGACTCATCTGGTCAGACTGCGTGGTCTTGTGTGATACATAGTGACATCGGAGTGATTTTTTTAAACTTTTTTTTGTTATCCATAGGAAGTCCATGTCACTGTGTCTTGAAAATAAAGTACCAGTCAGCAACTAGAAATTGCTGTACAATACTATCTCGTAAGCTGACTGTCTTTGCTGGGAAAAGTCGAGCGCCAGCTTTGTGTTGATGTGGCGGTACTTTCAATGTGGAACCTAGGCTGAAACTGTTGTGGGTTAGGTAGTTTTTATTATCCACATTTAAAATCGTGTAGCTGAATGCTCACACATCTGCAACTTTTGATATGTTGTAGAGATTTTTTTTTGTCATGGTTTATGCAACACAAACTAAATCTTCAATTTACTGTCGGTGCACTTCTGTACATGAATGTCATCTAATTGGATTGCTAAGCTGTATGAAAAACACATAGCATGATTTTCATAGTGTGATGAGTATCAGCATGATACCATGGCAGCCTCCTCAACTCTGATCCCAGTGCACACTGACTTAATGAGCTCCCTGCCCAAGCAACATCTTGATTTTAAAATTGAGTAGGCAAAGAAGTGGCAGATGGAAAAATATGTGGGAAAGTGTGAGGTTGGTAGGAAGGAAAGAGACATAGACAATTTTCTAAACGGAAAAGGCTTCGGAAATCTTCAGAGGGACTTCAGAGTCCTGGTTCACAATTCTCTTAAGGTTAACAACCAGCTCTGTTGGCAGTTAAGAAGGCAAATGTAATGTTACCATTCATGTCAAGAGGGTTGGAAGACAAAGGCAGAGATGGACTGTTGAGATTGTATAACCCTGTGGCTAGACAATATTTGGAATATTGTGAACACTTTCGGGCTCCAGTTATCAGGAAGGATGTGCTTACGTTGGATGAGATCCAGAGGAGATTTACAAGAATGATACTGGGGGTGAAGGGCTCGTCATATGAGGAGCAGTTGAAAACTCTGAATCTGTATTTCATGGACAAAATTAAAAGTCACGCAACAGCAGGTTATAGTCCAACAGTTTTATTTGGAAGCACTGGCTTTCAAAGCACTACAGGCAACTACCAGCCGATCTGACCAAATTATTGTGTGATTTTTTTTTCTTATAACTTTGTTCACTCCAGTCCAACACCAGCACCTCCAAGTCATGTATTTGATGGAGTTTCGAAGGATGGGGGTTGGGGGAATCTGATTGAAACTTTCAGACTGCTAAGAGGCCTGGATAGAGTGGACATGAGGAAGATGTTTCCACTAGTAATGGAGACTAGGACCTGAGGGCACAGGCTCAGAGTGAACTGACAACCCTTTAGAACTGAAGAGAGGAGGAATTTCTTCAGCCAAAGTGTGATGAATCTGTAGAAATCATTGCCATTGAGGACAAGTCAGTTCGTGTGTTTTAACTCCGATAGATATATGTTCTTGATTAATAGGGGATCAAGGGTTATTGGGAGAAGGCAGGACAATGGGTTTGAGAAACATCAGCCATGATTGAGTCTGCTGTGCCATTTAGTAAGCGAAATAGCCTAAATCTGCTCTTGTATCTTTATAGCCTTATGTCATCTTCATTTTCCAATTCTTTCATGGCCTCACCCCTCTCCTCTCCCCCCCCCCCCCCCCACAGCCAACCACCCACATCATGGCCAGCCCCCGCCCCCACCTTTGGTTCTGCCTTCACTAGATCTTCGGAATCCCATCCATACATCCGTCAACCCCTCCCACGTCAGTACAGAGTTTGTTGAAAACCTACCTCGTTACCGATCTAAGTACCTCCAAATGTGGCCTAAGTTCCTCTATAATAATCCCCTGAAGCACTTTAGAATGTAATACGTTAGCGCAGCTTGCTAAGCTAACCCTTCAATACACAAAGAGTCCTGAATTGTTTGAAGCACCAACCTCCAAGACGAAAATGAAATCGATAGCCTAGCTTTCTGTTTGGGTAGATACAGATGAATTTGTTATCCTATTCAAATAAGAACATGCAGTGTTCATGGTATCTGGTCATTTTTATCACAACCAGAACTGTCTGAAATGGTAATTTATCTCTTTTAATGTTCATGGCATTTGAGTGGGCAAGCAGCTGTTGTGTTTGCTGTCATAACAGCTGAGTACACTGTAGTTAGGGAAATGCTGAAGCCATGAAAGATGTTGTGTCTGTGCAAATATTTTGTTTTTATTTCACCCTTAATGTTTGGTCAGTGCTGAAAGACAGCCAGATGTCCCATGGCTTTGAATTTTATGCCTTTGTCCAGCATTATTTTCTACTTGTATGACATGTAACAAAGACATCCTTAATGATGAATGTTTACTTTCGCATATGATACGAGTATGGCCACTTGACAATAGATTGCAATGAGAGTTGCATTTCTTCCTAACAGTATACTAATGAAAGAATCCAGTAACTACTTTTCTCTATCTGCATAGTGTATAACAACTCTCCCAAAATCTAATTGTGGCATCAATGGCAATTGTTTGTAGTCTGTGAATTGTATTATCATATTATCATTGGTGTACTGCCCTGTCTTCCACTTCTTTCTCCACTTCCTCTCCTGAAGGCACTGTCTTCAATAGAGTACAGTTTTGGGGATGCTGGCAATTCTCCAGTTCCTTGTTCTAGCAGCACCTTTCTGAAAAACATCATTCTGTATTTATATGTCAAAAACTTATAATTCAAACAAATGTTATGACTTCCAATGCACCATCCTACTTATAGTTGTCTATTTTTTTGGGGGGAGTTAGGAAGCTAGATTTACAAAACAATCTTAAGATTGTTAAGGGGGTAAAAAATAGGAAATTCCTACCAAGGCAATCAGGGATCCAGGAATCAGTGACCATGACACGTGCCCTTATCCCATCTCATTTTTAGCTATTTCCATAGCTCGCAAGGAATTCATCCAGACCCTCTTAAATAGTTGTGGTCAATCTGCATTCTCTGTGAGCACTGGCTTCTTATCTATACTTGCATAAATTGTGTACATGGTTCCTTGTAACTAATAGTTCAAACAGCCTACCTAAAATCGCAGCAGCAGTCTTAACGCTACTTTAAACATTTTCAGCTGCCCAGAGCCAATATTTTATGGCTGATAAGACTCTGTTTTGTAAGTTTGATAGCTTTGAAACTAAGGATCATTTTATAGGCCTTTTTTTTTCAAACCTATTTCAGGCCTCTATGCTATTGATCTTTTTTGAGCATGAAAACCGAACACCGAATTCTAGATGTGGTTTAATTAAAGCCTCATGCAAGTACACTCTTTTATTGTGAATTTTTTTTTCCTTATTCTATCTCCAGACCTTCTCTTGCCTCACTGTAGTCATTGCGTGTGTTCAGAACTGTAATCCTTTCATGCTCGAAGGTTCTGTTCTGTACCAAACTTGGAAGGTTCAAGCCTGTGTTTATGGCATTATTACTATCCACATGATTTTAGACATGTTAAATGCTATATGTCCCATTTCCCATTGCAGGACCAATATTTCTTGGTCAAATTGTAACAATGTTCATCTGTGACACCAGACCTTGATTTTCCAAAGATATGGTTTGCTGGGCTGAAATTCTTTCGCTGTTCCATAATTTGGAAATTTAGTGACCAGTTGCCACTCAGCTGAGATCACTTTGTTTTTGTCTTTGTCTTTTTCTTTATTCTATGTTTGTGAAGTCCAACTTTAAATTGGGACAAAGATTATCTTAAGCAGAAACTTAATTTTGTCAGAAACTGTGTTTGCACAATTGGAATGGTGCAAATTAGCCCAAGCCTATTTCTGCAAATACTCTTCAATATTCCAACAATCAGTTAATATTCTTGGTTATTTATCTGCACAAGCTGATGCTGTGCAGGTAAGACAGCAAGTGGGATTTAAATTCATTTCAACATTTAGAGTTAAAAGCCAGTCTCAATAATGGTAACTATGAAATGGTCGTCGTTTGTTGTGAAGGACTGTGCCCTAAAAGGTTCATATTGCACGTGTTAATTGTCCTTCTGTGAAATTGCCCTGCCAATAAAAACAAATGGTGGCATCCAAAGAAGGACAATACAACAGTGAAAGGGACAGAATGATGTTACTGGCAGGGGTTCTATGCATGCGTATTTCACACATGTGTAATAAGCGTTTCTGAGGGGTCAGCACACATTCTCTTTGTAAAACCTACCCAATTCGTTTGTTCTTTAGAGAAGGAAATCTGTCATCTTTAACTGAACTGGCTTGCATGTGCCATGTGTAATGTGACAGGTTCTTAACTGTCCTCAAAGTGCTGAGCAAGTTTCTCAGATTTTAAGAATAGTGTGATTTAGTTGAGAATTGCTTTGTCTAGATTTGTATTATCTGAAGCATTATGCTTCCAGCCTTATTGGGGCATGGAATACAACCTATGAAATCATGTGGACTGTAACACTATAAATGAGTGAAATGTCATTGGCTAAAATATCTCTGGCGAATGGGAAGAAGCTGCTTTTTTTTAAGGAAAAAAACCTTGCTTCAGAGAGTAAACACAGTTCCAACATTTCATATTTGCTCTGCTATCCTTTAATCAAGGAAATATTGCTGACTTTTGCATTTGAGCTAATGATAAGATAATCTGCGTGCTGCACGTGGAGAAGGAAAGTGCTATGTTCAATTGTCACATGTATGAGCTAATCACTTTTTGCAGCACAGGGCACCTCTCCTAATGTAGATCCTAAATCATCATCTATGGCGGATAATTTATTTATTGTCAGGGTGCGAATGGCACAAATAAAGCTTGCATCTATTTCTCAACCCTAATTTGGATGGCTTGATGGGCCTTTCCACAAGGTGTTTGGAGTTAACCAAGATGATGTGGCATTGGAATATACACGTAATGGATAAGGATGGCTGATTTTTCGTCTCTCAAAGGCAACAAAGTAGTTGAAGATTTCTTACAACAATCCAACGGCTTTGTGGTCATTTTGCTGATTATCAGCATTTTAAAAAAATTTCCAGGATTTTAAACTCCACTCAAGTTGTTAGCTTTGTAAAGTTGGGTTTGATTTTACATTCTTGAGTTGTTAGCTCAGGCCTCTGAACCAGAAGGCTCTTAGTGTAGCTAGTATGCTGCATATGATATTTGAAATCCTGTGTAAATGTAACAGTACTAAAGCTGCTGATCTGTTAACTTTGCAGTTTGTGTGGATCATTATTGCTGCTGTTGGCAGCAGGTCCTGATGAAGTTATGTGGACAAAATGCAATCGAAGATATATTGAGCTGGAAGACTCTAAATGGATGAGCCACTGAAAGATGAATGCTGTCCATCTGCTATGACAATTAGAGCTTGAGGTTGCAAATGGCTTGCAAAATGCCTTTGGAGCAAAGTTAGGCATGCCAGGCAAGAATTTCTGCTTGAGTTAAGTGTATGGAAAATCTAACTTCCTTAATGAGAGGAGCTAAAAACATAGGGGTGGAATACAGATAAATGGGGAAGAAGACAGTAAATAAGGGAATAACCAAGAAAAGAAATGCACATTTTGATAGAAATAGGGAAATAAATGTTACTGCTTAGAAATAAATATGAAAAAAATCTATGAAACCCAATGGAATCATTTATTCCAGATCTGCATGGGATTACTGTATATTTAATTCCAAAATGAAATTAATTTTTAAAGTAAGTATGGTTGGAATAGTTGCTCGCATTCCACCTGAGAATTTTTTCAACTGTGAAATGCTATGGAGGAGTCAATCCCTAATCTGAACAATTCTGTCATCATTTCAGTTGGATGACAAGTTAGTGTCAGAATTAATCACTTCTTTCACTGTGTCAAGGACTGTATAGGAAACTGGTGCAACAGGTGGTTGCATGGGTTGTAGTCTGCTCGAGCTGCCCAATACAAAACTGTTGTGACTAATGTGAATCTTTTAGCAGATTTTGGAGTCTAGATTCATTTAGTGATTCTACCTCCTAACATTTAAGCAACAAAACCATCTTTCTCCCAGCTGTTGCAAACCTATGATTAATCATTGAACTACAAATAAGCTGTTGTGCTGTTCATTATCACTTTGGTTATATTTGTGGGGAGCGGGACAGTTATAACTTCAATTAAAAGTTAGTTGGTAGAATCTAAGATCAAAAGGTTGATTGTATAATATCATGTGCATAGCACCAACACAACCCATGCTGTTCCAGTGTGGACTCTGCCATCTTGTCTGTGTTGAGGTACGTTGGCACTGAGGACACATTGTCCTTGTTTTCTATGACCTTGCCTCTTTTTCTTTTACCCCCAGTGCTCTTCGGTTAGTACTGGCTTTTCCCTTGCTTTCCAGCCTTAAACACTGGGGACCTATTTTTCAATCACATTGTCCCCTATCTCTAACGTTCCCTTTCAGAATGTTGCCATCCTTTCTGCTGTCAAGAAAAGAATAGAAAAATCATTTTAAATTGTTGTATTCCCTAATGCTTGGTGTCCAATTCTTGAGAAATTCTAATTTCCTATTTATAATTTGGATGTTCTTTGCATTGACCTTTTGAATAATCCACTGATCTTGAATAACATATCCAAGTATTAAATAAAGCAATCAGATGTTTTACGTTAAGAAATGCTACGCAATCATTTCAGTTATGCTGAATTAGCAATGGTTCTTATTTGCACATTTTAACTTGGAAGTGCTATTACGTGGTTCAGCTGCTCAGCACTCCAGAAAACCTGATGCTTTCATCCTGTGAAATTCTGTATGGGACCAAATCTGTTAAGAGATTCTGTGATTGAATTACAAGTGTTTAGTCAGCAGGTAGATGCTACTGTTTTTAAACTGGCTACTATCTTGCCACATTTTGGAAGCCCCATCTCCAAGCAATGCTAGTCCTGCAGTTAATCATATTTTTCAGTCCCTGTATTTCTTTAGGTCATTCTACTTATTTTGCTCTCTATATTTGAAATTCCCTTGCTTTTATTTCTCCAGTGAAGTCAATTTGGTCATATTCTGCAATGAAGAATGCTTTCCCAGAAACCTAATTAAATTAAAACCCTTTTTTTCTCTACATACAGGCATGGGAATAGGCACTCACCCCCTTGACCATGTCCTTCATTTAGTGAGATCATAGAAGATTTTTATCTTGACTTCATCTGCCTACCTTGGTTCTTTAACATTTAACATGCCTAAGAAAATCTATCAAATCTCAGCTGACATGTTTAACCTCTGAACAGTTTTTTTTAAAGGATGTTCCAGATTACCACCACTGTTTATGTGAAGACGTGCTTTTACAGGGTAGATGGTTTCTATCTCCTTACCTTTTATCGCTGTCAATTCTGGAATTAAGGACCACTGAACTCTATATAGTCCTATAAACCAAATTAATAAGCTTTCTGTGCTACAAATAAATCGTATGCTTATGAAGATCATGATACTGTTGTGAGTGAACCTTGCTCAGGAAAGTTACTAAAAGTGCTCTCAATATTTGAGCACTGATGTTTCTGCATTAAGTGCCTTGAAGAGTACAGAATTTCACTCTGAAATGCTGTAAGTGGCAAATCGAAGTTTTCTACTCTTCTTTTCAGTTGATCAAAGCAAAACTTTCGGCATCCAAAAATGACCTATTGAATTCCTAATGATGAGAACAAAATGGATTGTGCTCAGTCTGCAGCTAAATAGACTTTCTGTTTCGAGGTAGGTAGGATAAATCATGTTAGGTGGTCACTATTAACTGACGTTGGATGATTCGCTTGGATAGCGTGTAAAACAATACTTTTCACTATATTTTAGTACGTGTGACAATAATAAGTCAAAAAAGAAAAAATCCTGTGCAATATATTAAAATATGAAAAGATCATCAGGCTACTGCAGGATATAGGTTTAACTAATACAGTTGAAATGTGTAATGATCAAAACTACTCTGAATAGCTGTCTGTCTGGATCTAATTCAAAAATCTCGTCCATTTGTCCAAATAAAACATTACGTAAGCACATATATTTCTGTCCCATTACACTTCCAGTGTCACATTTTAGTTTAGATTAGATTAGATTAGATTAGATTAGATTACTTACATAAGATTTGTTCCAGCCAAATTCTTGAAGGTTATTGTCTTTTTTTTACATTTAATAAGTGATGTGGAATGTTTGGACATAACCTGTCGAGTGTTATGCAAAATAAACATTCACATCAAATATGTAATTTGATTGCTGGATTGGGTTAGGGACAAAACCAGTTATGTTCAAAATATATCATATAAACAGAGTGACATGAACTTTACAATTAGATGAACACAGTTGGAACTAGTGATAAACTGTACTCCGTGCATTTTCTTTCTCTAACGCATGAAGTGCATTGGTCTGTGCCAGAGGAGGAATGAGAATAATATGGACACTTCTGGATATCCAAAAGTTGCACTGGAGATGGCATGTTTTGCTGCATATGCAAAGCAAAATACTCAAATGCTTCTTAATAAATTTCATTTTGCATAGTCAGTCTGGTGCACTAAGCCTGTATTCAATTTCTTGGACATCAATTCAGCCACTGTCTGCCATTCTAACTTATCGTGCTACCAGCACAGCACATTTTTTGTTATAGTACTGTTAAGGTGTTGCACTGTGAGGTGATTACTGATTACTTCTCTTTTGATTGAAATGAGAGGTGTAAGAATTGAAGCTATTTAGCCTATCAAGCTTTATCCTTCCACAAATAATGTGCAATCTGTTCTTAACAACTGCAAACAAGATCTCAAAGTCCCGTAAATGCTTCCTTTGTTTTCAATCCAATCAGTTAGCCGAACAAAATACTCCCTGCTGATCTCGTTCAGATAACTGAGGTTGTTCTGTATTTAGATTTATACAGTACCTTTCATTAAATCACTAAATGTTCTAATTAAGCAATTTGAAATCTTAAAAATCTTATTTTCGCAAAGTAAGCACCAGCAAACATAGGCACCATAGGCAGCAAAGTAGGCACCATAATGACCAGGTAATTTTTTAAATTCTTAATTGAGTTTATTATTGACAAGGACACCAAAGGAGAACTCTTGCTCTGTTTCAAAATAAAAAGAGTCAGAAATCCCACGACACAAGGCTATAATCCAAGTTTATTTGGAAAGAGGCTACTCTCTGAAGACTTGTGATTTCAAGTAAACCTATTGGACCAAAAAGTGGTGTCATGTGATTTCTGACTTTGTTTCCCCCCCCCAGTCCAACACCAGCATCTCCACATCATTGAAACAGTGTGTAATGGAATCTTTTGCGTGTCTCTGACATTATTCCCTGAAATTACTCCTTTGTTACTGCACTAAAGAGTTTTTGTGTTCCTGCATTTTTAAAAAATTGTTTCAGTGGATGTGGGTGCCCTTGGAAAGGCATTTATTGCCCATTTATAAAAGTGTGGTAGTGTGCTATCATCTTGAACCACTTCAGTCTGTCTGGGATAGGTACAACTGCAGTGCTATTAAAAAGAGAGTTCCAAAATTTTTAATCCTGTGCCAGTGGAACTTAACTGTGGGACTCAAGGTCTCAACGTCCAAACTGAGGAGTTGTCCCTGAGCTGTGATAACGTGAATCGCATGATAGCTAATTTTAAGCTAAACATTAGCATTCCTAATAAATAAAGATTACTTGGGCTGAATGGTAGAATCATAGAGTAATACAGAAACAGACCCTTTGGTCCAACTCGTCCATGCCAGCCAGGAATCCTAAACTGAACTAGTCCAATTTTTGACCTGCGTTTGGCCTGTATCCGTCTAAACCTTTCCTATTCATGTATCTGTCCAGATGCCTTTTAAATGTTGTAATTGTACCAGCCTCTACCATTCCTTTAGTGGCTCATTCCATGCACCCACCACTCTGTGTATGAAAATGTCTCTCAGGTCCCTTTTTTAAATTTGTCCCTTCTCCCTTAAACCTGTGACCTCTAGTTTTGGACTTCCATATTTGTTGTAACCTTGTGTGACAACCTAGAGTGACCAATCACTCTCATCTATAGTTATCTTTTAAGGGGTAAAAACAATGACTGCAGATGCTGGAAACCAGATTCTGGATTAGTGGTGCTGGAAGAGCACAGCAGTTCAGGCAGCATCCAAGGAGCATGGAAATCGATGTTTCAGTTATCTTTATAACATTCAGCTACCTAATTGTGTATTTATCCAAATCTGATTAGATTTTATATTATGCCAGATCACTGATTCCCAAACAACTCTTGGCTCTTGTGCAGCTGGCTATAAACCTCCCAGGTCCAGTTAAAATCTAAAATCCATGTGATAAGATTGGTGCTTGCAGATATCTTGCAGAGTTGTTGTCTGGTCTGGAGAGAAGGTCTTATGAGGAAAGGCTGAGAGACTTAAACCTGTTCTCATTGGCAGGGAGAAGGCTAAGAGGGGATTTGATAGAGACGTATAAGACGATCAGAGGATTAGATAAGACAGTGAAAGTCTTTTTCCTAGGATGATGATGTCAGCTTGTATGAGGGGGCATAACTACAAACTGAGGGGTGGTAGATTTAAGACAGATGTCAGAGTGGTGAGGGCATGGAATGCCCTACTTGCTAATGTAGTCAACTCAGCCACATTAGGGAGATTTCAACAATGCTTAGATAAACATGTGGATGATTTTGGGATAGTGTAGGGGGAACGAGCTGAGAATAGTTCATAGGTCGGCGCAACATCGAGGGCCAAAGTATTATTCTATGCTGTGAGTACAGAAGCCAATTTGAATAGGAGCAATTTATTTCAAATGCATTTGCATTGTATGAAAAATTTTTCATTGGTCTTGATTTTCATTTGATATCAATGACATTTAATATCTGTGATCTTAAGTCAAGTACTCTATCACTCAGTATTTAAAATTCTGGCTCTGGTCTCTTTCCAGTAACAACTCTTATGAAAATATGGTCACTTTCTTACTTCAATTAAGTCAATAATTGCAACTTAAGATCAGCAGAATACAATATTTTCCTGCATTAAAACGGCATTTATTTGGCTGTAAAATTCAGTAAAATGTCTTGTAAGAAATATTACAACAATGCACATTCCAAAGACCAGTGAAATGAAGTTTTAGAAATCTGCTATCAAGATAAAGAGAGCTGGACTCTACAGGGCAAAAGCCAGGAGTTAATTTGGACTAAAAGTGGCTTCAGAATGATGTGTTTTCAGTTCTGAGGAAATATCCTTGAAATGCTTGGTGCCACTAGACTATCTTTTTTTGTATTATCATTGAACAGAGTCTTTCGGTGATTGGCCAGTAATTATATTCTTTCAGTGACAGATGTGGCTCATATCCCAGAACTCATAACCTTGCCATAAGCTACACTAAAATTGATGCACCAGTCCTTGGTCTCAATTTCTTCAGATGCAATTATTTTTTCTTATTTGCTGACAACCAAAAAAAAATGCAAAATGTGTTCTTCACTTCTGCATGGTAAAAGTGGCAGAAAACTGCACATAAGTTTCATAAACTGTCAGTCTTTCTCTTTAGCCCGTGCTTTTTAGCCGGGAAGCTCTTCCATTTATCATTATTTTTCTCTAAAAAGACAGCTTCCCATTGAGCTAATTCATGGTTTTCCTTGAAAGCCTTAATCACTTGTATTGTGAGGGAATCTAACACCAATCACTGGAATTGCCTGCACCTTCCTTAGTTCAGCTATCCAAAAATTATCATGTCTTACTGATGTCATAGTATTCTATTAAATTCATGTTACTAATCTTAGTGCCTCAGTTGCCATTAAGAGAAATACCTGTAAAGTTTTGATTAATGCTTTTAAGTAATTTGGCCATATGTAGGATGAGGATAATTAATTTGAGAGACTTCCGTCTTATTGGGAATATCAATTGTTCTTCACAATGGGCTACAGCCCTGTTAATGAAATTCTGGAGTTTCATCAGCTTTATCTCTAATTTCTGTGAGAGTGCTTGAGTTTATATCATTTGATCAAAATTCCTTATTTAATTTCTGGAATTACTTGATCCGGTTGGTTCATTTGTTTTGTCCCGAGTTTTGAAATACTCTCATAAAACTAAAACACACTTGATGCTGGAAATGGGAAGCAAACACAAAATGCTGGCAGAATTCAGCAAGTCTGGCAACATTTGTGGAGAGAGTAACAGAAATTTAACATTTTTGAGTCAAGTATGAGTCTTTAGAACTGAAGTGTTTTGATTGTGCCAATATCTCCTATAGATCTTTGGTTCACTTATTGATTGGTTATGCTTTGTCTATTAGACTCTAGTCAGCAGATAATGCTGTTCTGACTTTGATCCAACAGTATGCTGATAGGTTAGATAATTTTATGCTTCTGCTACTTTGCTTTTCTTCAGCTATAATGCCAGGTAGCTATTTAAGATTATTGGAAAATTTTGATGTTTACCCTGGTCTCCTGTTTCCGATCAGTCATCAATAGGATCTAATGGATGTTGGTTTCTGAGAATTACTTGGGAGTTTATTGTAATGAACTTCAGATTTCCTCAGGCCTAAGTGTTTTCACCTTTTTACTTTCCATCTATGTGGCTGAAGATCAGTATAACTAACTGATCTTCAAGTATGCTGATTATTTATGGTTCTCATCAGGGATAACAAAGTAAATTCTAGGAACTTGGGGCAAAGGTTTGTAAGATAATTAAATAACACTTCTTTTAAGCTGAACAAAGCAAGTTGAAAGATCTAGTTACAGATTTTAGGAAAAAGCCAGGTTCCTGTGAAGTTGAATGACTTAAATACTTGAAAGTCTGCAAAGTTAATAGAAATGCCTGAGTGTCAAAGTGGATTATAGGTTGATTTGGGAGGGACTATTGTACAGCTAATCAAGGGATACGTATGGCTATAATTACTCAGTAAATAAAATCCTTTGAGTTTAATCCTACATTGTGAAACTTCTGTTTCAAATACAGTAATAGGGCCAGAATCTTACAGCATAGAAACAGTCCAACTTGTCATGCCGACCAGAATTCCAACCTGACCTAGTTCCATTTGTCAGCATTTGACCCATATCCCTGTAAGCCTTTCATACTCATGTACCCATCCACATGTCTTTTTAAATGTTTTTAATTGTACCAGCCTCCACCACTTCCTCTGGCAGCTCATTCCATACACACACCACCCTCAGTGTGAAAACATTGTCCCTCCGATCCTTTTTTAAATCTTTCCCCTCTCACCTTTTAATCCTTTGCTCTCTTGTTTTGGATTTTCTACTCTCGGAAAAAGACTTTGGCTATACACCCTATCCATGTCCCTCATGATTTTATAAACATCTGTAAGATCACCCCTTACCATTCCAACACTCCAGGGGGGGAACAAAATGATTAGAGTGGTGCTAGAAAAGCACAGCAGATCAGGCAGCATCTGCAGAGCAGGAAAATGGACGTTTCAGGCAAAAGCCCTTCATTAGGAATAGAGGCAGGGTGGAGAAATAAATGAGGGGTGGGTGGGGAGAAAGTAGCATGGAGTACAATAGGTGAATGGGGGTGGGGATGGAGGTGATAGGTCAGAGAGGAGGATGGAGTGGATAGGTGGAAAGGAAGATAGGCAGATAGGACAAGTCATGGGGACGGTTCTGAGCTGGAAGGTTGAAACTGGGGTGAGGTGAGGGAAGGGGAGGGCCATCTCTGACACCTCCCTCCCCTTCCCTTCCTGGACCTCTCCATCTCCATTAATGACGACCAACTTAATACTGACATTTTTTACAAACCCACCGACTCCCACAGCTACCTGGATTACATCACTGCCCACCCTACCTCCTGCAAAAATGCCATCCCATATTACCAATTCCTCCGCCTCCGCCGTATCTGCTCCCAGGAGGACCACTTTCACCACAGAACACACCTCCTTCTTTAGAGACCGCAATTTCCCTTCCCATGTGGTTAAAGATGCCCCATGCATCTCGTCCACATCCCACACTTCCACCCTCAAACCCCACCCCTCCAACCCTAACAAGCTCAGAACCCCCCCCCCCCCCCCCACCCAGTCCTCACTTTCCACCCTACCTTCGCATTAACCATGTCATCTGCTGACAATTCCACCACCTCCAAATGGGCCCCACCACCAGAGATATATTTCCCTTCCCACCCCTTTCTGCTTTCCACAAAGACCATTCCCTCCGTGACTACCTAGTCACCTCCATCCAAGGCCCCAAAGGACCTTTCCGCATCCAACAAAGTTTTACCTGCACATCCACCAATATCATTTATTGCATCCATTGTTCCCAATATGGTCTCCTCTACACTGGGGAGACTAGACGCCTCCTAGCAGAGCACTTTAGGGAACATCTCTGGGACACCCGCACCAATCAACCACACCACCCTGTGGCCCAACATTTCAACTCCCCCTCCCACTCAGCTGAGGACATGGACATCCTCCGCCTCCTCCATCGCCGCCCCCTCACCATCCGACGCCTGGAGGAAGAGCGCCTCACCTTCCGTCTCGGAACACTTCAACCCCAGGGCATCAAATGTGGACTTAACCAGTTTCCTTATTTTCCCCTTTTCCCCCACCTCACCCCAGTTCCAACCTTCCAGCTCAGCAGCATCCCCATGACCTGTCCTCCCTGCCTATCTTCCTTTCCACCTATCCACTCCACCCTCCTCTCTGACCTATCACCTTCATCCCCAGCCTTATTCACCCATTTGTACTCTTTGCTGCCTTCCCCCACCCTCCTCTCTGACTTATCACCTCCATCCTATCCCTCTCCTCCCCCCTTACCCCCCATTCATCTATTGGACTCTATGCTACTTTCTCCCCACCTCCACCCTGCAGGCACCCTGCCTCTACTCCTGATGAAGGACTTTTGCCCAAAACGTAGATTTTCCTGCTCCGCGGATGCTGCCTGACCTGCTGTGCTTTTCCAGCACCACTCTAATCTAGACTCTGGTTTCCAGCATCTGCAGTCCTTGTTTTTACCTCCGGGGTAAAAATGTCCCAGCCTATTCAGTCTTTCCTTGTAATTCATTCTCTCCGATCCTGGCAACATCCTTGTAAATCTTTTCTGCACCCTCTCAAGTTTAACAACATCCTTTTATTGGATGGGCAACCAGAATTGTGCGCATATTTGAAAAGTGGCCTCACCAATGTCTATCTACAGCTGCAACATGACATCCCAACTCCTGTACAGTACTCAAAACGTTCTGACCAGTGAGAGTAGAGTGTTATCCTATTTGGAATCTTTGCTTGTAAAACTGTCTTGGGAAAGCAGACCCTTTAAAGGTATGGAAAATACTGAACCAAACTGAAGGGTATTTGATATGAGCACATGAATTAACAACAGAAGGAGGCCACTTCATCCCTTGAGCCTACTTTGCCACTCTGGTGAGCTGATCTTTCTTGATGAAACCTGCTCTCAAGAATGTCGGTGAAAGTAAAGAGTATCTGAACAATGAGAATCATCTCTCATCTGTGTTACTATTGGATAAGTTCAGGGAAAGGCTACCAATCCCTCAGGGGTATGGCAACTTGTCTCCTTAGTGCCTTTCTCCATAAGAACTTCCGTAAGAGCTTGAATATGTACTCTGGTAAAAACTGACTATTCTAATTACGTTTTAATTAACATGAATGTGTGTGGGCAGTGAAGTGAGTTAAAAGGTTGAGATCTCAAACCTGACCTGTTAGTTATTATGCTGACAAAGTACTGGTTCACCATCTGATGGATATACAGTGGAAGTCCATTATGATCCAAAAAAATGAGTCTGCATTTTTTTGAATCACAGGCACAAAGAAAGTAAGAGAAATGAACCAATGAAAGGAGTCAGGTCGGACCTGAAAGATTTACTTCTTTTGAAAGCTATGGTATTGCCGCACAATAAGTGAATTTCTGGCACATTGGTCCATGCTTTGCAAAACTTGGGTATTGGACCAAGGCCTTCTATCCCAATGATACTGTTTGAAAAAGGGGAGGGAATTCTCACATCCTGGCCAACATTCTTTCATCAACAAAAACCTGGTTAACTGATCATAGTTTACAGAAATCTTGCTATTTAACTACATTGTAGAATAGATTTTTAAAAGTGGGGACTGGTACTCCAGTTGGGGTTGCAAGCTGCAAGACCGCAGTGATTGTCATGGAGCTCTGAGTTATAACAGCTCTGTTTCTACTCTAACAGGTCTCCATTTTCACAGGACCCCTTCTTCCCTTTTCTCCAAGCCCTGCCCCCCCCCCATCAATTCCAGACATTCTTGAAACTCCCTCCCCCACCCGCTCCCTTTGCATTTCAGGGTGATGACGGTTTATAAGTGTCAAACATTCATGAAGCACTGTTTGTGGGATCATTTGAAATGTCAGTGATGGTGACTCTGCTATTAGCTGCAAAATGAAGGCCAGTGGGATGCACTATTCCATTTATAATAGAATATAGATACAAATTCCTCCTTAATGATTTACTGTTTTTGTTTGCATGTTGTGTTTGTGAGGAGGCACGACTCGGTTTGGAATCTTCAAGTTGTGACTTGAGAAGTGGGATAAATTTAACACTTAACCCCTTTGTACTTCAAACCCATCACCTAATATAAATGAGGCAACCACACTGCCTCTCAAGGTTATTTGATACACTGCTTCCAGAAACAAAACTCCCTCTAAAAGCAAAGGAAAAGTAGCTGTCACTAGTGGTTCATATTTCCTGGTTCAACAACATATTCTCCCTAAACAGAAATAGCAGTGTTGTACTGGTGAGGGTAGATGGAGATTGCTGCAAATGTTATTTCTAATTTCCCCTGCGTGTAGATGTATGATGGAAGCATTGCCCTCCAGAGAAGTTAGAGCAGCAAAATAGGAACAAATCCAAAGAAATTTGTGACTTAACTAAATGCACATTTTTTTTTAATGTCGGATTGCTACAATAATATCAACTTTGTGAAAATGGCACAAAGTAGAATTGGGTTACATGTGGGCCTGTTTCTGCTACCATGTTGTAAATTCTTGTGCTACTACATACTATCTTTTTAACTCTTCTGACATCTTCGTTATTCTGACTTTTTCATTGCATTTCTTTCACTCATTTATGGAACCTGGGTGTCACTGGCTAGCCAGCATTTATTGCTAGTTGCTATTAGTATTATGAACATCCCAGGATGAAGGTATTGACCACCCTTGATCGGCTATGACGGTCTGGGCACCGGCACGAGACTCCTCGAGCAGGTGCGGTAGTTCCAGCTTCAAAATGGCAGGCAAGTCCCAGGTGGACAGAGGAAGCCCTTCAGTGATGCTGTCAAGGCCTCACTGGCGAAGTGCACCATTCCCACAGACACCTGGGAGTCGCTGGTTCAAGATAATGCAGAGTGGAGAAAAAGTATCCGGGAAAGCACCTAGGGAGTTGCCGTTGGGTGAAAACAGTGTGAGGAGTGCCACACCAACACCCCATCCACCCCTTCCTGCAAACAACTTCTGCCCCAAGTGTAACTGAGCCTGCAAAAGTTGCATTGGTCTGTACTGCCACCTACGGACTTGTCATCTATGTATTAAAAAAAGTTTCGACTTTGCTGGTTTTGTTTTGGTGTATTGATTAAACTCGTTTACATGGAAATGTTATATTTCTGATATTGTTTATGATCGTGTAATGTTTTATAAAGGATAAGTGTTTGTACATGGTGACTTTTCTCCACCTTTGATATTTTCAGTGTAGAAATGTAATATAGCAACACTGAATACTGTAATAAGAATATAAATTAAATAGCAGAGGAGTAGACCATCCAGTTAGATTGCAAATCCACCTTCCCCACTATCCCTATAATCCTTTATTACCTCTTGTCTTCAAAAATCTATTGACCATCAGCATCCACAGCTTTGAAGTCATAAAAAAAATTCACAAACTTCTGCCTGAGAAACCTCAACCAGAAGAAACATTCTCACAGCATCTATCCTTTAAAACCTCTTAATAATTGTTTCAATGAGATCACATCCCATTCTTTCAAATTTCAAATATTATATAAACAATGTGTGTTTGGTCCGATATAATAAGAAGTGGATTCTGGGTAATCCAAGACGCAGGACAGGAAAAATTTCTGGCTGTAACAGCTGCTCCTTTTTTTTGAGGTATTTTCGGTGCTGGAGGCGATTTCCTCAAATTCCAGGAGCAGCAATTAGTGTTTAATATGCTGTTGCATTGTTTTGGAACTTTGGGAACAAACGTCAAAACAACAGCAGTTTTAAAAGGGAGAAGAACAGACAAAGGAAGCACATGGTGATATCAGTGCAGGGGGGAGAGAGAGAGAGAGAGAGAGAGAGAGAGAGAACCTGCACAATTACTGCCTTTGCTGTTTGAATTCATGTATCATTGGATATCAGAGTGCATTTGGGAAAATTAACAATCAGTGAAATTCACAACTGATCTTAGAGGAACTATTGGGTGAAGTTCACATCACAGAATCCGATAAGTTAATTGTTGTTTTATGTCTGTCCAAGAAAAAGGCTGCAGTAGTGAGTAGAGTGGGTTCTTTCTCGATTTATATGTTTTTGGAGATATGTCTCTTGATTAAACTTAAAATGTAAGCCATAACTATTAATTTAACCTTTTGGGCAGTGTTTGTAGAGGAATAAGACGGTGTTATTTTCTGGGTCTGTAGATTGTGAAGGAGTAAAAATGGCCTTTAACAGAGTGATATGTACTACTTGTCAGATGTGGGAGTTTAAAGAGAGTTTAAGGGTAACTGCGGATTATAACTGCCATTAATGCTGTTGGCTGCGAATCTTATCAGATCGAATGGATCGGTTGGAGAGACAGTTAGAGGCAATGAGGAATTTGCAACAGTATGTGATGGATGGCAGTTATGGGGAGGGGGGAGAAATCTCAGATACAGTCACATAGATGGGTTAACTTCAGGAAATGTAAGAGAGGTAGGCAGCTAATGCAGGAGTCTTTTGTGGATATACCCATTTCAAAGAGGTATGCTGTTTTGGAAAATGTAAGGGGTGATGGATTCTCGGGAACATAGCATAAACAGTCAAGTTTCTGGTATTGAGATTGGCTGTAATGCAATGAGGGGTACATTGGATTCCAAGAGATGGATTGATTGTGTTAGGGGATTCTCTAGTCTGAGGTACAGACAGATGTTTCTGTGGCCAGCAGCAAAAAAAAATAGAATAGTGTATTGCTTCCCTGGTGCCAGGATCAAGGACGTCTCAGAGAGGGTGCAGAATGTTCTCACGGGGGAGAGGGGCCAGCAGGAGGTCATTGTCCACATTGGAACCAACGATATAGGAAGGGAAAAGATTGATATTCTGAAGGGAGATTATAGAGAGGCAGAAATTTAAAAAGGAGATCCTCGAGAGTAGTAATATCTGAATTGCTCCCAGTGCTACAAGCTAGTGAGGGCAGGAATAGGAGGATAGAACAGATTAATGCATGGCTGAGGAGCTGGTATATGGAAGAAGGATTCACATTTTTGGATCATTGGAATCTCTTTTGGGGTAGAAGTGACTTGTACAAGAAGGACGGATTGCACCTAAATTGGAAAGGGACTAATATACTGGCAAGGAAATTTGCAAGAGCTGCTCGGGAGAATTTAAACTAGTAAGGTGGGGGGGGTGGGACATAGTGAGGAAAGAGATCAATCTGAGACTGGTACGTTTTGAGAACAGAAGCAAGTCAAACAGTCAGGGCAGGCAAGGACAAGGTAGGACTAATAAATTAAACTGCATTTATTTCAATGCAAGGGGCCTATCAGGGAAGGCAGATGAACCCCAGGCATGGTTAGCCAAATGGGACTGGGATATCATAGCAACTACAGAAACATGGCTCAGTGATGTGCAGGACTGGCAGCTTAATGTTCCAGGATACAAATGCTATAGGAAAGATAGAAAGGGAGGCAAAAGAGGAAGGTTTAGATGGAGAGGAATTCATTAAGTGCATACAAGACAATTTTCTGATTCAGTATGTGACTGTACCTACTGGAGAAGGTGCAAAACTTGACCTACTCTTGGGAAATAAGGCAGGGCAGGTGACTGAGGTGTCAGTGGGGGAGCACTTTGGGGCCAGTGACCATAATTCTATTCATTTTAAAATAGTGATGGAAAAGGATAGACCAGTTCTAACAATTGAAGTTCTATATTGGAGAAAGGCCAATTTTGACGGTATTAGGCAAGAACTTTCGAAAGCAGATAGGGGGCAGATGTTCACATGTAAAGGGATGGCTGGAAAATGGGAAGCCTTCAGAAATGAGATAATGAGAATCCAGAGAAAGTATATTCCTGTTAGGGTGAAAGGAAAGGCTGGTAGGTATAGGGAATATTGGATGACTAAAGAAATTGAGGGTTTGGTGAAGAAAAAGAAGGAAGCATATGTCAGGTATAGACAGGATAGATCGAGTGAATCCTTAGAGTATAAAGGAAGTAGGAGTATACTTAAGAGGGAAATCAGGAGGGCAAAAAGTGGACATGAATTAGCTTTGGCAAATAGAATTAAGGAGAATCCAAAGGGTTTTTACAAATATATTAAGGACCAAAGGGTAACTAGGTAGAGAATAGGACCCCTCAAAGTTCAGCAAGGCAGTCTTTGTGTGGAGCCGCAGAAAATGGGGGAGATACTAAACGAGTATTTTGCATCAGTATTTACTGTGGAAAAGGAAATGGAAGATATAGACTGTAGAGAAATCGATGGTGACATCTTGCAGAATGTCCATATTACAGAGGAGGAAGTGCTGGATGTCTTGAAACTGGTAAAGGTGGATATGTCCCCTAGAACTCTGTGGGAAGCTGAGAAGTGATTGCTGGGCCTCTTGCTGAGATATTTGTATCATCGATAGTCACAGGTGTGGTGCCGGAAGACCTGGAGGTTGTCTAACGTGGTGCCACTGTTTAAGAACGGTGGTAAGGAAAAGCCAGGGAACTACAGACCAGTGAGCCTGAAGTCAGTGGTGGGCAAGTTGTTGGAGGGAATTCTGAGGGACAGGATGTACATGTATTTGGAAAGGCAAGGACTGATTCTGGATAGTCAGCATGGCTTTGTGCATGGGAAATCATGTCTCTCAAACTTAATTGAGGTTTTTGAGGAAGTAAAGAGGATTGATTAGGGCAGAGCGGTAGATGTGATCTATATGGACTTCAGTAAGGCGTTCGACAAGGTTCTCCATGGGGGACTGATTAGCAAGGTTGGATCTCACGGAATACAGGGAGAACTAGCCATTTGGATACAGAACTGGCTCAAAGGTAGTAGACAGAGGGTGGTGGTGGAGGGTTGTTTTTCAGACTGGAGGCCTGTGACCAGTGGAGTGTCGCAAGGATCGGTGCTGGGTCCTCTACTTGTTGTCATTTATATAAATGATTTGAATGTGAGCATAAGAGGTACAGTTAGTAAGTTTGCAGATGACACAAAAATTGGGGGTGTCGTGGACAGCGAAGAGGGTTACCTCCGATTACAACAGGATCAGGACCAGATGGGCTGAGAAGTGGCAGATAGAGTTTAATTCAGATCAATGCGAGGTGCTATTTGGTAAAGCAAATCTTAGCAGGATGTATACACTTAATGATAAGATCCTAGGGAGTACTGCTGAACAAAGAGACCTTGGAGTGCAGGTTCATAGCTCCTTGAAAGTGGAGTTGCAGGTAGATTGGATAGTGAAGAATGTGTTTGGTATGCTTTCTTTTATTGGTCAGAGTATTGAGTACAGGAGTGGGAGGTCATTTTGTTTTTGTTTGTGTCTTGGCATAGCACCCAAGTTGACTGACTAATTGCCAGTTACTTAATGAGGGCAAAAATTTAAGTTTCATCAATGAAGCCTGTATGCAAGTATTTGGTTCAGCATTTTAAAAATCATTCTTTGTGACTATGGCTCCTTGAAGCAATCCAAGCACGCAAGATTAGATTGTCTGTCTGTCTGTCCTGTGTACCATAACCAGACAGGACTTTTGTCATTTTAGGAAAAATCTCCTTGTCAATGATATGTGGCAATCCTGAGAGATGCAATGAAGAGATTTGAATGTGTACAGAGAGGGTGTAGCTTCTTCAAAAATTCTTCCATTTTCTTCCTTGTGCCAAAAGGTCATGCATTTTCCAAGGGATTTTGTGGCAGAAGAGTGGAAAGAAAATAATGAAGTTGGTCGAGTTAATTTTTATTAATGCTGATTATGCTCTCACCAGTGAATTGTATTGTAGCTGATTGCTCAAATTCTTTTTTTGGAATTTTGGGTACTTGTTAATTTCATGATATTTTCCTTTTAATTGAAGAATCAATAAATCTGCTTGGTTTGAATAGTGTTTACATCACAGGACCTTACACTTAAAAAGGCCATCGCCATAGAAACAGTGCAAAGCAGAAGAAATGGAGTAGATGGCCCTGAGGAGCTGAAGTGTTCTGAAGATGATGAATTATTGAATTAATGTATTTGGTTTTTTTAGGTCTGCTAGTTCAGCTCTTCCTGTCTACTGTACAGCTTTCTACACAACAAAATCCTGGACGTTTAAAATAGAGGTTTACGGTGGAGTTGCCTCTTTATTGTTTCAAGGAGTGCCATGTAATTGTTCAAATATTTAATTTGTAATTTGTTTATGTTAGAATTAAAGTACAGTACAGTGTGATTTAAATAGTGATGGAAAAATAATTGAATTCAATTTAAAGGGCAGTGCTTTAAAATCAGTGCCCACATTTTCCAAGGAGGCGTGTTCATAATTGAGCTGACATTACTCTGAATAGGTGCTGCTCCACATTTCTTGCTGATTCACCCAAACATGGCTTCTCCAGAAATGCAGACTGCAGCATCCTTTTGAAAGGCCTATTGGATCATAGTAGAGTCAAGGAAAACAGGCTGCATCGCCTTTTTACAGCAATACTTGCCATTTGATGCATTTAAATGTCTAGTGTGAAAGTATGAATAAATTAAACAATTAGTAAACTGGATCAGGTAGGATTAGTTAGTGGAGTTGTCGGGAAGGGAGTTAGGAAGGTGGGGAAGAGGTCATTGCCAATGATTTTGGAGGTGGACGGTCAGTTCCATAGTCATCCAATAGTTAAATAAAGCTTTAGGGATGAATACCTAGGTCATTACTGAATAAACAGTGTGTTTTGTAAAAGTTTCCTTCAACACAAATTGCTTAATTTTTTTTTAATGGTTCCAGAGAATATTCAGGTTAAAGTATAGTTCTGTATGGCAAATTGTAAATGTCAAGAGCTTACATGATTTTTGGGAATATGAGAGACTGCATGCGGTCTGCCTTGCAGTGTGATATCAGTGGCACTGGGGGGGGGGGTCTGAGTCCATCACATATGGTGTGATATCTGGACACCTTCGTTGTTAAATTGGCTCAGACCTGCACTCAGTAGTGGATTACATAACCTCGTGACAAATGAACTCCATGTAAAGTTCTGTTCTGTTCATCAATCTATTTTAAAATTTGACATTATCCAGACCAGAGCGTGTACTGTCTCCTAATGTAAAAATCATGCAATTCTTAGTTAGTCATTTCTAAGTAAGTAGCTTTGTTATACTGCAACCAGTGTAAAATTCAAGGTGTCACAAAACTACCTCTGCTTCAGAATCCAATTATTGACCTGAATTTGTGGATTGCCTTCCCTTCTTATGTGCTCCAAAGATACTTTCTAGTGCAAAGTGCAGTGTAATGAATGTACATTCTGCTGCTACAGTACTGCGGGAGCACTTTATTGTCAGAGGTTCAGTTTTTGGGTGAGATGATAAGTTGCCTGTCTGTTCAGGTAGCTATATTTTTTAAACAAAACTCCCACAGGACTTGTTCAAAACTGGTGGCTTATTTTTCCTATCTCTTCTGCAATTTGTTCTTCAACTAACATGAGAACTAAAACAAATCATCTTGTCAAACACTTTGTTTCTTGGACCTTGTTTACAAACTGGCAAGGTGCTTACCCACATAACAGTTACCATACTTTTGGCTGTGAGAATGTGAAGCAAATATCCAATTCTCTTTGTCCGGGGAACATCATCTTCAGTTTTAATTTTCTGTTTCTGTCTCGTATCTTGGGAGCAGATGCTACCCAAAAACCATTAATAAAACAAGGCTGCATGCCTGTTCATGACTGCCAGTTCTCCGTTCTAATAAAACAGTCCAGAATTTCTCCGTTTGGCTTCTGGAGTAGAAGAATGGAATGAAAACTTTGTAAAGCTGCTTTTAAAGAAAACTCAACTCTAGGTCTCCTCATTCGTGACATCTGTATAAGCTGCTTTTGAATTTTTTTGTATTTCCTCCCTCCTGGTATTATTTAAGCATTTTACATGAGGCTGCTCTGAAATGTTTGAATGTGGGGATGACAATCTTCCTCCAAAATCTCAGTCACTGTTAAATGCAGAGTTGCTACTGATTTGAAATATCTTTCACTGCACAAAGCTGAACTCTCTCTTTTAATTGCAACAGGAGAAAAGCTAGTAAAATTTCAAGGTTACAGCAAACGTTTCGCTAGATGTTCTGTTGCCTCTTTAGTGCCATGGACACAACTACTGTACTAAGTGTAATAGACTAAGGACACACCTGACAGCCCAAAACTCCATGAGGCATTGTGGACCAACAATAGCATGAGACTAGTATGCTGCCAGGATCTGTCATTTCATCGTCTGAGATATCTCTAACTCCTCCATAACCATTAAATCAGGAGATAAGTCTGGTGAAATGTGAAAGTTTTGTGAATAAATGTTGTAGCTGCAGGCTTTCTATAGACCATTGACTCTCAAAACCAAAACTAACAAATCAAAATCTTTATGATGGGGGAGTTTGATGATGTACTCAAATCTATCAGAACTCTATCACAGACTTATCCTAAGTCCTTCTTGCCCACTCCTTCGCCCTCCACAACCGCCCATCTCTAATCTCATGCACCCTCACCAAAGGTAATCAGTCTAAGATTTTTGAGATGAATGCCTGGTCATCTGTTTTTGGTTGAGGGGCACATTCTACAGACCTGTTTGAATAATGCCATGGGGTTTGCCTTTTATATATGAATTGTAAAGTAAGTCTTCTGCTTTCAAGATTTTGTTCAATTTTTAAAAAAAATGTCTGGAATTAATTTAACTATTCTCTGTTGCACCAGTTCCCTTTCTCTTCCTATCTGCTACATCCAAAATATCATTCTGAGAGAGCTGGAGCACCCATGACATTGCTTTACTTGACACATTTTGTAGAAAACTGGGTCATTTTGTAGATGAGTGGAAATGCGCAGCAGCTCGTCTTCTGGGTGGGAAGTCTTAGACCACTTATTTGAATTTTTAATGTTTAATTGGTAGAATGTATCAGCACCACTAATTGTACCAGTGATCTCCGGTGTGAGATTATCAGTTTAGCAATTTTGGTAATACATGCATCATCTGAAAACTCCAATTCCTTCTCTATATTGTAGTATACATTACATTGCTTGAATGACACAAATTTAATATTAGCTGAAAATGTGTTGCTGGAAAAGCGCAGCAGGTCAGGCAGCATCCAAGGAGCAGGAGAATCGACGTTTCGGGCATGAGCCCTTCTTCAGGAAGCTCTCCTGCTTCTTGGATGCTGCCTGACCTGCTGTGCTTTTCCAGCAACACATTTTCAGCTCTGATCTCCAGCATCTGCAGTCCTCATTTTCTCCTACAAATCTAATATTAAGCAAGATCAGTCCTGCAGAATTTTAAAACCTCACATGATCCGACAATTTGAACTTGTTTTAGTTAAAGGGGGTTCTGAGTGAAAAATTAAGCATAGGTTTAAAGCTGCAAATGATCATGTTTTATTCAGGGCTTAATTGATCATGCTGATCTGCTGTTTTTAGCATACTGGTTCTGTGTAACGCACTTCTGAGGTGATTATTAAGCATATATATTGGTGATGTACTGTAGGATAGCTGTATATAGACTAACAGGTTTTAATTTTATTTCGTAATAACATTTTAATCATTCACGTATTGAGTTTTCTTCTCCAGACAAGAGTGGAGGTAGGATTGTTGAATGTTTTTGAGGGCCGAGTTAGACTCTTGACCGACAAGAGCCCGAGGTAATTGGGATTGGCTGGGAATGTGGATTTTGGATTAGTGGTGCTAGAAGAGCACAGCAGTTAAGGCAGCATCCAAGGAGCAGCGAAATCGATGTTTCAGGCAAAAGCCCTTCATCAGGAATAAAGGCAGAGAGCCTGAAGCGTGGAGAGATAAACTAGAGGAGGGTGGGGGTGGGGAGAAAGTAGCATAGAGTACAATGGGTGAGTGGGGGAGGGGATGAAGGTGATAGGTCAAGGAGGAGAGGGTGGAGTGGATAGGTGGAAAAGGAGATAGGCAGGTAGGACAAGTCATGGGGACAGTGCTGTGCTGGAGGTTTGGAACTAGGGTGAGGTGGGGGAAGGGGAAATGAGGAAACTGTTGAAGTTCACATTGATGCCCTGGGGTTGAAGTGTTCCGAGGCGGAAGATGAGGCGTTCTTCCTCCAGGCGTCTGGTGGTGAGGGAGCGGCGGTGAAGGAGGCCCAGGACCTCCATGTCCTCGGCAGAGTGGGAGGGGGAGTTGAAATGTTGGGCCACAGGGTGGTGTGGGTGATTGGTGCGGGTGTCCCGGCGATGTTCCCTAAAGCGCTCTGCTGGGAGGTGTCCAGTCTCTCCAATGTAGAGGAGACCGCATCGGGAGCAACGGATACAATAAATGATATTAGTGGATGTGCAGGTAAAACTTTGGATGTGGAAGGCTCCTTTAGGGCCTTGGATAGAGGTGAGGGAGGAGGTGTGGGTGCAGGTTTTACAGTTCCTGCGGTGGCAGGGGAAAATGCCAGGATGGGAGGGTGGGTTGGAGGGGGGGGCGTGGACCTGACCAGGTAGTCATGGAGGGAACGGTCTTTGCGGAAGGCAGAAAGGGGTGGAGAGGGAAATATATCCCTGGTGGTGGGGTGTTTTTGGAGGTGGCGGAAATGTCGGTGGATGATTTGGTTTATGCAAAGGTTGGTAGGGTGGAAGGTGAGCACCAGGGGCGTTCTGTCCTTGTTACGGTTGGAGGGGTGGGGTCTGAGGGCGGAGGTGTGGGATGTGGACGAGATGCGTTGGAGGGCATCTTTAACCACGTGCAAAGGGAAATTGCGGTCTTTAAAGAAGGAGGCCATCTGGTGTGTTCTGTGGTGGAACTGGTCTTCCTGGGAGCAGATACGACAGAGGAATTGGGAATACGGGATGGCATTTTTGCAAGAGGTAGGGTGGGAAGAGGTGTAATCCAGGTAGCTGTGGGAGTCGGTGGGTTTGTAAAAAATGGCAGTGTCAAGTCGGTCGTCATTAATGGAGATGGAGAGGTCCAGGAAGGGAAGGGAGGTGTCCGAGATGGTCCAGGTAAATTTAAGGTCAGGGTGGAATGTGTTGGTGAAGTTGATGAATTGCTCAACCTCCTCGCAGGAGCACGAGGTGGCGCCAATGCAGTCATCAATGTAGCGGAGGAAGAGGTGGGGAGTGGTGCCAATGTAATTACGGAAGATCAACTGTTCTACATAGCCAACAAAGAGACAGGCATAGCTGGGGCCCATACGTGTGCCCATGGCTACGCCTTTGGTCTGGAGGAAGTGGGAGGATTCAAAGGAGAAATTGTTAAGGGTGAGGACCAGTTCGGCCAAACGAATGAGAGTGTCGGTGGAAGGGTACTGTTGGGGATGTCTGGAGATCAAATAACGGAGGGTTTGGAGGCCCTGGTCATGGCGGATGGAGCTGTCGAGGGATTGGATATCCATGGTGAAGATGAGGCATTGGGGCTGGGGAAACGGAAGTCTTGGTGGAGGTGGAGTGCGTGGGTAGTGTCTCGAACGTATGTGGGGAGTTCCTGGACTGTTGGGGGGGGGGGGGGGCGGATAGGACAGTGTCAAGGTAGGTAGAAATGAGTTCATTGTCTCAGCATGCTCCTGCCCCAGTGGGTCGGCCAGAGTGGTCAGGCTTGTGGATCTTGGGAAGGAGGTAGAACCGGGCAGTGCGGGGTTCCTGGACTATGAGGTTGGAAGCTGTGGGTGGGAGATCTCCTGAGGTGATGAGGTTCTGTATGGTCTGCGAGATGATGGTTTGGAGATGGGGGTGGGGTCATGGTCGAGAGGGCATTAGGAAGAGGTGTCCTCGAGTTGGCGTTTGGCTTCAGCGGTGTAGAGGTCAGTATGCCAGACTACCACTGTGCCCCCTTTATCCGCTGGCTTGATGGTGAGGTTGGGATTGGAGCAGAGGGATTGGAGGGCTGCGTGCTGTGAGGGTGACAGGTTGAGGTGGTTAATGTCCCGGCGGCAGTTGGAAATAAAGTGGGCGAGGGTAGGTAATAGGCCAGCGTGGGGTGTCCAGGTGGATGCAGTGTGTTGGGGGTGGGCGAAGGGGTCCTCGGAAGGTGGGCGGGAATCCTGATTGTGAAAGTAAGCTCAGAGGCGGAGGTGACGGAAGAATTGTTCGAAGTCACGGCGTGTATTAAATTCAATGATGCGTGGACGGAGGGGGATGAAGGTGAGTCCTTTGCTGAGGACTGATCGTTCGTCCTCAGGTGAGGGGTAGGTCTAGAGGGATGGTGAAAACTCGGCAGGGCTCCGAGCTGGGATCTGGTGTGGGTGTGGAGCTGGGAGTGGGGGCGGAATGTGGAGCTGACACTACAATCAGATCAGATTGATTGTATCGAATGGCGGAGCAGGCTTGAGAGACCAAATACCGTTGAGTTACCAAATAGCTTGCTTCACCAAAACTCATGCCTCCGTATCACTGAGATTTGCCTGTTGACATATGGTGCTTCCAGTAGCAAAGTTGTTATTTGAGTGACCCAGCTAGGAAACTATTTGATCACATCTGAGTCCAATAATGTCGTCTTGGAATTTCCACACCAGCATGTCGATTTTCCAATAGCTTGGGTAATCATGGGTGGGATTTCTGCCCGGCCCACTCTTCCTGTCCTTCCTCCTCTCCCTCAGTCCAAGATGCTGATTAAAATAATTTATTTTCCTCACTGTTCAATGCTCCCAGATTATTAGGATGTGTCTTTCTAAACTGGTGGGTTTTGTTGCCAGAAAGTTTTGAATGAAAACTGATTGCCTTCACATGGTGTAATTTAAAAGGAAGAAAAAATGTCATTACAACTGTCTTATCCTGAAGGTTGTCCCTTCCTAAGACCAATTGAGCATGGATTACCTCTCGATTAAAACTTGTACTCGAAATGAATGTTGTTAAAGTTTTGTTTGGCGTTTTAGAACCTGTTGAGTGGGCCAACTGCACATACCAACGAGATAAAACAGACCTACTGTTTGATATATGCAACCTTACTCAAAATTAGTGTAAGTGATAAATCCAATAGGTCTGAAACTTGTTAGGTGTTAAAACTATACTGCCGTTGAGTCAAAGTTCAGTAATAATCAGCATAAGTTACCCACACAAAGACAGCAATTTTGTTCTATTTTGTTTCAGGGCATATTGACATCCAAAAGGCTTGTTAAAATTCCCTGGGCCCTGCCTCTAGATCGTGAAGGATTAAGGACATTTCAGAGGTCATGCTGATCACTGCAGATCTGCTGAATCTGAATGGCTGAAGTATGCCGTACAAACCGCAATCTGGAAAGTAGCTTTCAGGTTAGGATTTTCAAGTCTTTTTGCTCAGGGGCCTATCAATTGTAAGATACTAATTTTTAAAGGCTGCAAACTGTGACTGTATTTTCTAACTGTTGAATGCAGTACTCAGCTGTTAGTGGCTGGTGATAGCACTTGAATATCTTGTCACCTTGCGGGCAAACACACCATCTGTCTGTGCTGTCGTGTTGATTTGAAATTGGGAATCACAGCATTCTTAGGTTTCTCCTAAAGTGAACTGATAGGTTCTGGACGTTTCTTTTACATCATAAAGCACCACGAATGGATGGTCACGGTGTGAAGTTTATTTATACATTTGATTTATATCTTTAAATCACACATCCCTAGACTATTTCAGGTTTTCTCAATTTGACAATGTTCATTCTGCAGTTAAATGCTATATTGAAGGTCGTTCTAAATATAATTCAAGCTTTTTTTAAAAATCCTGATTCATTGACAGTTGAATTTATAGCCAGTGTTCAAGAAGATTAATATTGTGAGTTAAATCCTATTCTTGAGGAAAAAAACACTTAATTGGAGACGGGTCAATTTCAGTGGCTTGAAGTAGATGCGACCTCCGGTAGATTGTTAAGTACAACCGCAGTAGACAATAGACTACCTTTAAAGAGGAGATGCTTTCTGTACAGTTGAAATGCATTCTTACAAAGGGAAAAGGTGGGGCCACCCAATCCAGTGCTCCCTGGATGACAAAAGAAATAGTGGGGATGAGTATGACAAATGACAGGTTTGTAAAACATAAAAACTGGGCTGAATGTACAAAGTTCAGAAGGGAAGTCAGAATGGAAATTGGAATGGCAAACAATATGCAAAGACATAAAACAAAAAATCTAGAAGTCATCCAAAAAAAAACCAAAGAGTTGTGGATACTGGAAATCAGAAACAAAAACAAATTGCTGGAAAAACTCCGATCTGGCAGTGTTTGTCACCGGACCCAAAATGTTAACTCTGGTTCCTTTCCATGGATGCTGCCAGACCTACTGTGTTTTTGAAGAAATGTCTGTTTTTGTTTCAGAAGTCTTCTGTTCCCATATAAAAAGTGTAAGAGTCATTTGAGGGTGGCAGGTTTGGATGATAAGGGGATCTGTACAAGCACAGAAGGGAAAAGGTATGGCTTTGGAGCTAAATGAGTACTTTGAAACTGTCCTTACCATGATAACGATGCTGCCATGAGGAGGTAGTTGAAATATAGGATCGGCTAAAAATTGATTAAGGTAGCTACCAGGTCAGATGATGCAACTAAAAATGCTGGTGGAGGAAATTACAGGGTACTGGCCATACTCTTCCAGTATTGGATATGGAAGTGGTGGTGGAAAATTGTGGCTGTTGCGCCCTTTTTGAACAAGGGGGGGTAAGGTTTAAAGCAACAGATATTGGCGAGTCATTTTAACCTTAGTAGTGGAATACTTTTAGTGATAATATCTAGGTCAAAATTAAGTCACTTGGACAAGTATGGATTAATTGGGAAAGCCAGCGTATATTTGTTAAAAGCAAATTGTATTTAACAAAATTGACTGAGAATTTCAGTGAAGCTCGAGAGTTGATGAGGGTAATATGGTTGATTATGGTGTATCCAAATCTTAATAATGTGCCACGTAATAGACTTGCTAACAAAACCAAAACCAGTAGAATAAAAGAAATAGTGGGTAAGAAGCTGGCTGAGTCACAGGAAACTGTAGTGATGAACATTATTAATTTGAACTGGAGCATGGTGTGTAGTGGGGTCAGGAGGTTAGTATCAGACCCACTAATTTTATCTTTATATTAATGAGCCAGACTTGACTGTGCAGGGTAAAATGCCGTTTTTACAATTGGCACAGAACTTGAAAGAACAAAGAATTGTGAGGATTAAGTGATTTGAAAAATGACAAGATTTGATAAAGTGATTAGTGAAAGATATTTCCATTTGTTGGGTGTCGGTGACAAAGGATTATTAATTTTAGATCCTTCTTGAGAATGAGGACAGAGGTTGAGAAAAGTTTCTTTTTTCTCAGCAGAAATGTTCAGCACCCAGGTAGGGTCGCAAGCTAAAAGCTTTGAGTTGTGATTTCCAAGATAATAATGGACATAGCTTTTGTAGATTGATCAAGCGCCATCTTCCTGCTTGAATGGCCTCCCCCCTCCTAATTTCAGTATTTCTGTGCTTCTAACAAGCCTTTGCGCTCTCAATTTTCATTGAGGAGCTTTGACAATTTTTGCACCTCAAAATGGGATCACTGTGGGTAGTGGTTGGGTAGTACTGTATCAGGATGCCTTTCTACAGGAAGTGGTTGAGGCACAGACCAATGAATCAATCAGTGTAAAATTGGATTAATGTTGAGTAGAGAAAAATAATAGGAAGAATTTCTATTAGCAAAGAGTCTCTTCCTTTGAATGTAAGCTTTCTTCGACAGCAGCAGAATTTCTGTCCATTTTGTATTTTTTGAAGTATGCAATCATCAGTTTAATGTCCTGCTTTGAGTCAATTTCTGTGATAATGCAACTCTCCCTCTGCTTTAATGAAGTACTTAAAAAAAAAAACTGTCCAGGTTATGTGCTCAATGTGTACTGTTTACAAGGTGCAGTGCAGAAATTCAGTGAGCCTCTTGAGACAGCACCTTCCAGACCCATGGCCACGTCCATCTAAGGGAATACCACCACCTGCAAATTCCCCTGCAGGCTACTCGCCATCCTGACTCGGAAATATATTACCACTCCTTCAATGTCACTGGGTCAAGATCCTGAAAGTCCCTCCCCAGTAGCATTGTGGGTCTACCTACACCACTTGGATTGCAGCGGTTCAAGAAGACAGCTCACCATTGCCTTCTCAAGGGCAACAAAGGATGGGCAGTAAAAGTTGACTGAGCCAGTGTCTCATGAGTGAATTTAAAAAATAATGTTGAAACCAAGTTAGTTTTTTTTTACAAAGTTTGTAAGGATGAATGTTTATTTTGCATTGACAGTGAGAAGTGAGGATAAACTCATTTGGCTTTGGGGTGCCTAAGGAGGCCTTAGGAGTACGTCTTAGTTCACCTGTGGTTGCTGTCAAAGGTTGCTGAAGCCAAGACTCTCGAGTTCTGCATGATTTGGAGTTCTACATATATTGCAACCTCATTGCTTTGATTTGAAGATTTGTCACTCAATTTCTTAACTTTATTTAAATTGCTTCTCCAGATCTCAAACTGTGAAATCTCTTAGCTCATTTTATAAGGCTTCCTTCTCTTTGACTCCAACTTGACTGTTGAAAAAATGACTCTTGATTCTTGTGATCTTCTCTGTTAAGGTTACATTTTCATTTTAACTATAACAATTTTAAAGTTGCAACTTAAATCTGGAGCTGGGCTTCTCCTAACTTTGGAGAGAACTCAAACCTGTCAATGACCTATTTCGGCGTATAATTTCATCTTGTTAAACTTTTGAGAGAGTGCTCAGGGAATACACTGTTATTTCAACCCAGTTAAACTACATTCAAGTGTTTAAACAGTGTGGTCAGTGCTTTGCAAACTTTTAACTATTGGCTCTGGACAAGTACTGTGTGAGCATCCAACTGGGACAGATCTAAATTCACAAAACTGTCTTCCAGATGGTATAAACTAGGTACATGATCTGCTCTGTTACTCAGCCTTACTGCTAGCATTCTCAGTAAAATTTTCAATGCGTGCTTTGATTACCAGAGAAGTTTGTTAATTTTTGCTTGCTTCCCTTATCAGAAAAGGCCACTTGATAGCATCTGTTAATAGAGTCCTACAGCACGGAAAGAGACCCTTTGGTCCAACTCATCCATGCTGACCAGGTTTCCGAACTGAACTAATTCCCTTTGCCTACGTTTGGCCCATGTCCCTGTAAACCTATAATGATACCCGTGAGGCCTTTGTCTTTGGAATTTTTTTGTTTAAGATGGATAGAGATGATATCTATTTTCACTCTGTGGAAATAGAGTTCTAGCATCCTTTGTTCCTTACGTTTGTGGATTTTTAACAAGTTCTGTCTCTGTCACCTTTTTGACCTTTTAGGATAGGAAGTACATTGATTGTCTGTTGTTTTGAAACCGTTATGAAATTTCATTCCACATTTTATTTTCTCTCTTGGCCTTGTTTACATCTTGGATTTTACCTTTTTCGACTCAGACAGCCCGGAAACAGGCCCTTTTTCGCTCAACTCGTCTATGCCAGTCAGGTTTCCTAAATTGAACTAGTCCCATTTGCTTCCATACCTTTCCTATTCATGTACCTGTCCAAATGTTTTTTTTAAATATTGTAATTGTACCCTCCTCGACCACTTCCTCTGGCAGCTTGTCTATATACACGCACCTTTGTGTGAAAATGCTGCCCCTCAGGTCCCTTTTTAAATCTTTGCCCACTCACTTTAAATCTTTGCCCCCCCTAGTTTTGGCTTCCCCTACCTTGGCAAAAACCCTTGGCTTTTCACCTTATCCGTGCCACTCGTGACATTATTAATCTCTTTATAATCCTCCTACACTCCAGGGTAAAAACGTCCCAGCCTATGCAATCTCTCCTGATGACTCCAACCTTCCAGTCTCTACCATCCTTGTAAATCTTTTTTTGCACCCTTTCCAGCTGCCTTCCTAAAGCCGGGCAACTGATATTGTATGCAGTCCACCAAATGTGACCATAGCAATGCCTTCTACAGTTGTGACATGATGTCTCAACTCTTGTACTCATTGCTCTGACTGTGAAGGCAAACGTACCAAATGCCACTTTTGCTACCTTGTCTTCTGTGACACCACTTCTGAGGACCTGTGTATCGACCTACATCCCAGATCTGTCTGTTTGACAACACACCCCATGGCTCTACCATTAATTGTGCAACTTGTTCTCTGGTTTGTCTTACCAAAATGCAGGACCTCACATTTCTCTAAATTAAACTCCATCTGCCATTCCTCTGTCCACTGGCCAAATTGTACTCTCAGATAACCACCTTTGCTGTCCAATTTTGGTAACATCAGCAAGCTTACTAACCATTTATCTCTCCATTCTGCAGGCACCCAGCCTCTATTCCTGATGAAGGGCTTTTGCCCAAAATGTTGATTTTCCTGCTCCTCTGATGTTACCTGACCTGCTGTGCTTTTCCAGCACCACTCTAATCTAGACTCTGGTTTCCAGCATGTGCAGTCCTTGTTTTTACCAAGCTTACTAACCTCTTCTGTTTTTTATTCAAATTGCTTATACAAATGATGAACAGCAGGGGACCCAGCACTAATCCTTGTGGCACACTGCTGGTCACAGACCTCCAGTCTGAACAATAACCTCCAACCACCATCCCCCTCAGTCTCCTACTGTCAAGCCATTGTAGAGGGCTTGATGCAGACTGTCCCACTTGTACAGGTCCTACCTTTCCCAGAAACAGTTCCAGTGATCCAGGAATCTAAAGTCCTTTGTTTTTCTATTCCTAAGATACACAATATTCTGATTCTACTTTTATTGCTTGCACTTGAGCCAGGTTTCTTCAAAGATATATTCATTCTCTTCTCCTGCTATATTTAATTTCACACATTTATCAGAGAAAGTGCACACTGACGTGATATCTGAACTGTCTGTGACCTGCTCTCGCTTAGAATACATTTGAATATTCACTGCTGCAAATAAGCAAACTAATACTGCTCTGGTAAAAACACTGACTGCAGATGCTGGAAGCTAGATTCTAGATTAGTGGTGCTGGAAGAGCACAGCAGCTCAGGCAGCATCCAAGGAGCAGCGAAATTGATGTTTTGGGCAAATGCACTTCATCAGGAATAAAGGCAGTGAGCCTGAAGCGTGGAGAGATAAGCTAGAGGGTGGGAGTGGGGAGAAAGTAGAATAGAGTACAATAGATGAGTGGGGGAGGGGATGAAGGTGATAGGTCAGGGAGGAGAGGGTGGAGTGGATAGGTGGAAAAGGAGATAGGCAGGTAGGACAAGTCCGGACAAGTCATGGGGACAGTGCTGAGCTGGAAGTTTGGAACTAGGGTGAGGTGGGGGGGAAGGGGAAATGAGGAAACTGTTGAAGTCCACATTGATGCCCTGGGGTTGAAGTGTTCCGAGGCAGAAGATAAGGCGTCCTTCCTCCAGGCATCTGGTGGTGAGGGAGCGGCGGTGAAGGAGGCCCAGGACCTCCATGTCCTCGGCAGAGTGAGAGGGGGAGTTGAAATGTTGGGCCACGAGGCAGTGTGGTTGATTGATTCGGGTGTCCCAGAGATGTTCCCTAAAGTGCTCTGCTAGGAGGCGCCCATTCTCCCCAATGTAGAGAAGACTGCATTGAAAGCAACGGATACAATAAATGATATTAGTGGATGTGCAGGTAAAACTTTGGATGTGAAAAGCTCCTTTAGGGCCTTGGATAGAGGTGAGGGAGGAGGTGTGGGTGCAGGTTTTACAGTTCCTGCGGTGGCAGGGGAAAGTGCCAGGATGGGAGGGTGGGTTGTAGGGGGGGCGTGGACCTGACCAGATAGCCACAGAAGGAACGGTCTTTGCGGAAGGCGGAAAGGGGTGGGGAGGGAAATATATCCCTGGTGGTGGGGTGTTTTTGGAGGTGGCGGAAATGTCGGTGGATGATTTGGTTTATGTGATGGTTTATTGGGTGGAAGGTGAGCACCAAGGGCGTTCTGTCCTTGTTACGGTTGGAGGGGTGGGGTCTGAGGGCGGAGGTGCAGGATGTGGACGAGATGCGTTGGAGGGCATCTTTAACCACGTGGGAAGGGAAATTGCGGTCTCTAAAGAAGGAGGCCATCTGGTGTGTTCTGTGGTGGAACTGGTCCTCCTGGGAGCAGATACGGCAGAGGAATTGGGAATACAGGATGGCATTTGGGAAGAGGTGTAATCCAGGTAGCTGTGGGAGTCGGTGGGTTTGTATAAAAATGTCAGTGTCAAGTCGGTCGTCATTAATGGCGATGGAGAGGTCCAGGTAGGGAAGGGAGGTGTCAGAGATGGTCCGGGTAAGTTTAAGGTCAGGGTGGAATGTGTTGGTGAAGTTGATGAATTGCTCAACCTCCTCGTGGGAGCACAAGGTGGCGCCAATGCAGTCATCAATGTAGCAGAGGAAGAGGTGGGGAGTGGTGCTGGTGTAATTACAGAAGATTAACTGTTCTACGTAGCCAACAAAGAGACAGGCATAGCTGGGCCCCATAAGTGTGCCCATGGCTACCCCTTTGGTCTGGAGGAAGTGGGAGGATTCGAAGGAGAAATTGTTAAGGGTGAGGACCAGTTCGGCCAAACGAATGAGAGTGTCGATGGAAGGGTACTGTTGGGGATGTCTGGAGAGGAAAAAACGGAGTGCTTGGAGGCCCTGGTCATGGCGGATGGAGGTGTAGAGGAATTGGATATCCATGGTGAAGATGAGGCGTTGGGGGCCGGGAAAACGGAAGTCTTGGAAGAGGTGGAGGGCGTGGGTGGTGTCTCGAACATATGTGGGGAGTTCCTGGACTAGGGGGGATAGGACAGTGTCAAGGTAGGTAGAGATGAGTTCAGTGGGGCAGGAGCATGCTGAGACAATGGGTCGGCCAGGGTGGTCAGGCTTGTGGATCTTGGGAAGGAGGTAAAACCGGGCAGTGCGGGGTTCCCGGACAATGAGGTTGGAAGCTGTGGGTGGGAGATCTCCTGAGGTGATGAGGTTCTGTATGGTCTGGGAGATGATGGTTTGGTGATGGGGGGTGGGATCATGGTCGAGGGGGCAGTCGCAAGAGGTGTCCTGGAGTTGGTGTTTGGCTTCAGCGGTGTAGAGGTCAGTGCGCCAGACTACCACTGCGCTCTACCTTTAGTCTGGCATACTGATCTCTGCAGCGCTGAAGCCAAACGCCAACTCGAGGACACCTCTTCCGACACCCTCCTCCCTCCCCTCACCTTGTCTCAGTCAAATCCCTCGAACTTAGCACCGCCTTCCTAACCTGCAATCTTCTTCCTGACCTCTCCGCCCCCACCCCGCTCTGGCCTATCACCCTCACCTTGACCTCCCTCCAACTATTGCATTCCCAATGCCCCTCCCCCAAGTCCCTCCTCCCTACCTCTTAATATTAGCCTGCTGGACACACTTTCTTCATTCCTGAAGAAGGGCTGATGCCCGAAACGTCGATTCTCCTGTTTCTTGGATGCTGCCTGACCTGCTGCGCTTTTCCAGCAACACATTTTCAGCTATTAATCCATAAACTCAACTAATGTTCTGGGGACTTGGGTTCAAATCCTGCCATGGCACATAGTAGAATTTGAATTTGATTTTAAAAAATCCTTGAAATTAGGAATCTAATGTTGACCATGAAGCATCGTAGATTGTCAGAAAAACACATTTGGTTCACTAATATCCTTTGGGAAAGGAAAGCTTGTCATCCTCACTCAGTCTGGCCTGTGTATGATTCCAGACCCACCGCAATATGGATTAGTGGTGCTGGAAGAGCACAGCAGTTCAGGCAGCATCCAACAAGCAGCGAAATCGACGTTTCGGGCAAAAGCCCTTCATCAGGAATAAAGGCAGTGAGCCTGAAGCATGGAGAGAGAAGCTAGAGGAGGGTGGGGGTGGGGAGAGAGTAGCATAGAGTACAATGGGTGAGTGGGGGAGGAGATGAAGGTGATAGGTTAAGGAGGAGAGGGTGGAGTGGATAGGTGGAAAAGGAGATAGGCAGGTTCGACAAGTCCGGACAAGTCAAGGAGACAGTGATGAGCTGGAAGTTTGAAACTAGGATGAGGTGGGGGAAGGGGAAATGAGGAAGCTGTTGAAGCCAACATTGATGCCCTGGGGTTGAAGTGTTCCGAGGCGGAAGAGGAGGCGTTCTTCCCAATTTCTCCGCCTCCGCCGTATCTGCTCCCAGGAGGACCAGTTCCACCACAGAACACACCAGATGGCCTCCTTCTTTAAAGACCGTAATTTCCCTTCCCACGTGGTTAAAGATGCCCTCCAACGCATCTCGTCCACATCCCGCACCTCTGCCCTCAAACCCCATCCCTCCAACCGTAACAAGGACAGAACGTCCCTGGTGCTCACCTTCCACCCTACAAACCTTCGCATAAACCAAATCATCCGCCGACATTTCCGCCACCTCCAAAAAAGACCCCACCACCAGGGATATATTTCCCTCCCCACCCTTTCCGCCTTCTGCAAAGACCGTTCCCTCCGTGACTACCTGGTCAGGTCCACACCCCCCTACGACCCAACCTCCCATTCTGGCACCTTCCCCTGCCACCGCAGGAACTGTAAAACCTGTGCCCACACCTCCTCCCTCACCTCTATCCAAGGCCCTAAAGGAGCCTTCCACATCCAAAGTTTTACCTGCACATCCACTAATATAATTTATTGTATCCGTTGCTCCCGATGTGGTCTCCTCTACATTGGGGAGACTGGGCGCCTCTTAGCAGAGCGCTTTAGGGAACATCTCCGAGACACCCGCACCAATCAACCAAACCGCCCCGTGGCTCAACATTTCAACTCCCCCTCCCACTCTGCCGAGGACATGAAGGTCCTGGGCCTCCTTCACCGCCACTCCCTCACCACCAGACGCCTGGAGGAAGAACGCCTCATCTTCCGCCTCAGAACACTTCAACTCCAGGGCATCAATGTGGACTTCAACAGCTTCCTCATTTCCCCTTCCCCCACCTCATCCTAGTTTCAAACTTCCAGCTCAGCACTGTCTCCTTGACTTGTCCGGACTTGTCGAACCTGCCTATCTCCTTTTCCACCTATCCACTCCACCCTCTCCTCCTTGACCTATCACCTTCATCTCCTCCCCCACTCACCCATTGTACTCTATGCTACTCTCTCCCCACCCCCACCCTCCTCTAGCTTATCTCTCCATGCTTCAGGCTCACTGCCTTTATTCCTGATGAAGGGCTTTTGCCCGAAATGTCGATTTCGCTGCTCGTTGGATGCTGCCTGAACTGCTGTGCTCTTCCAGCACCACTAATCCAGTATTTGCTTTCCAGCATCTGCAGTCATTGTTTTTACCACAGCAATATGGTTGACTCGTAAATGCCCTCTAGGCAATTAAAGGTGGGCAATAAATGCTGGCCTGGCCGGAGATGCCCACGGCCCATGAATTAATTTTTTAAAACTCCTGAACAAGAAAATTTAAAGCTTAAATGTAAGTTATATTTTAGACTTTCTTTCATTTCAACACTTGAAGGTTGACCATTGTCAGCCAAGTTCATTTTAAATCTGTATATTTTCTTCAACCCTGTATTTTTCTACCTCTTTCCTTTCAGTCATCAGGAATGTTCACTGAACAAGTAACACGTCACAAAATAAATCACGAGGGCATCATAATTGATTTTTCGTCTGTGCTGTAGTAGCTATATAAAGCAACCTGTTTCGTAGCAGATTATCATCGTTGTGCATGTTTGCTCTCTCGTAAACCTTGTTTGAATTGCATGAATGGGAGTTTCCAGTAAGGACTGGATTGTGTTCCAGTACTGTGTTGTGATGCTTCAAGTTACCATGCAATTGGTAATTAGTTGTACAGATTTTCTTGAGGATGCCCTGTTTTTATCAGGTGTATCACAGAGTTTCTCTTGCATCAGATGCAGTCAAAAATTGCCTGATATTATTGCTGTTGTCTTAACATGAAATCTCACTGAAAGAAACTAGTCTTTTTTTTGGAAATCCCACTGTCTTGTCTCTTTTTCCAATAGCCCTGCATATTTTTTCATCTTGGAAGCAGATTCAATGTAAATTTCAACAGTCCTTGCTACGTGGTATTCATAGCATTTTTAATTCCTCTTAAAAATATTCTCCCTGTCTCTGATATCAGGTGTTGTGGATCTATGCTCTGGTTCCCAACCTTTCTAATGAGAAATACAATAAATACAAAGCTATCAAAATACCTTAACCAGTCCTGGTGGCTGTGCCATTGGCTGCCTAAGCCCTTTGCACTGGAATTTCCTCAAAATACCTTTGCATCTCAATTTTTGTCCTCTTCAGATTTTACTTCTAACCACAGTTCGTTAAAAGTTTTGGTCATTTTGTCTGAATGTCACTTTGTATGCTCAGTCTCGGTTTTTTTGTCTGATGGCAGTATTACAAAATTCTTTGTGAGATTTTATGATGTTATGTAAATACAAGTCCCTTTCATGGTCAAAGTGGATTGTTAAAATCAGCTGCCTTATCCTGGTGAGTCTGTGATGCTGCCACTAGGATAAATGAGTTAAGGTAGTCTAATTGTGGGTGGAGCTTGTGGGTTGTTGCTTTTTCACAATATGAAAAGGCACTTTTATACTTGGTGCTTACAAATGACAATTGAGAAGGAGAGGAGACTTCAGTATTTTGATAACAGATCTTACAATAAGAGCAGGAGAATTGTTTAGGCTGCTTTTGGAATATTGCATTCAGTTCTGGCCTCTCTGTTAAGGAAAAGAATTTGTTAAACTTGAAAGGATGCAGAAAAGATTTAAAATGATGTTGCTAGGGCTGGAAGGTTTGAGCTATAAGGAGAGGCTGAATCGGCAGACTATTTTTCCTAGAGCATCAGAGGCTGAAGGGTGACCTTCTAGAGGTTTACAAAATCATGAGGGGCATGGATAGGGTGAATAGCCAAAGTCATTTTCTCAGTGTAGGGGAGTCCAGAACTAGAGGGTATAAGTTTAGGGTGAGAGGGGAAAGATTTAAAAGGGGCTTAAGGGGCAGCTTTTTCATGTAGAGGGTGGTACTTGGAATGAGCTACCAGAGGAAATGTTACAGTTACAACATTTAAAAAACATCTGGATGGGTACATGAATATGACGGGCTTAGGATACGGGCCAAATGCTGGCAATTTTGGAAAATGTGAAAATAGGTAAGTCCCCTGGGCTGGATGGGATTTATCCAAGGATTCTCTGGGAAGCCAGGGAAAAGATTGCAGAGCCTTTGGCTTTGATCTTTGTCGTCGTTGTCTTCAGGAATAGTGCCAGAAGACTGGAGGATACCAAATGTCTCCTTGTTCAAGAAGAGGAGTAAAGACAACCCTGGTAATTATATACCAGTGAGCATTACTTTGGTTGTGGGTAAAGTGTTTGAAAAGGTTACAAGAGATAGGATTTATAATCATCTAGAAAGGAATAAATTGATTAGGGATAGTCAACACTGTTTTGTGAAGGATAGGTCGTGCCTCACAGACCTTATTGAGTTCTTTTGAGAACATGACCAGACAGGTGGATGAGGGTAAAGCAGTTGATGTGGTGTATATAGATTTCAGTCAGGCGTTTGATCAGGTTCCTCACGGTAGGCTATTGCACAAAATACGGAGGCATGGGATTGAGGGTGATTTGGTGGTTTGCATCAGAAATTGGCTGTCTGAAAGAAGTCAGAGAGTGGTGGTGTATGGGAAATGTTCACCCTGGAGTTGAGTTATGAGTGGTGTACCACAAGCATCTGTTTTGGGGCCACTGCTGTTTGTCACTTTCATAAATGACCTAGATAAGGGCGTAGGAGGATGGGTTAGTAAATTTGTGGGTGACGCCTAAGGTTGGTGGAGTTGTGGATAATGCAGAAAGATATTTTAGGTTACAGAGAGACATAGATAAGCTGTAGAGCTGGGCTGAGAGGTGGCAAATGGAATTTAATGCGGAAAAGTGAGAGTTGATTCACTTTGGAAGGAGCAACATGAATACAGTACTAGACTAATGGTAAGATTCTTGGTAGTGTAGATGAGTAGAGAGATCTTGGTATCCAGATGCACAGAACCCTGAAAGATGCCACCTCGATTGATAGGGTTGTTAAGAAGGCATATGACATATTGGCTTTTATTGGCAAAGGGATTGAGTTTCGGAGCCATGAAATCATGTTACAGCTGTACAAAACTCTGGAGTATTGCCACACTTGGAGAATTACATACAGTTCTGGTCACCGCATTATGGGAAGGATATGGAATCCTTGGAAAGGGTTCAGAGGAGATTTCCTAGGATGTTGCTTGGTATAAAGGGGAAGGTCTTATGAGTAAAGGCTGAGGGACTTGAGACTGCTCTTGTTAGAGAGACTGCTCTTGTTGAGAGGTGACTTAATTGAAATATATTTTCTTTAAAAAGGGTTAGATGGGGTGGACAGTGAGAGCCTTTTTCCTCTTATGGTGATGGCTAGCACAAGGGGACATATCTATCACCCCTCAATTTAAAGCTATAGAGTCATAGTCATAGAGATGTATAGCATGGAAACAGACCCTTCGGTCTAACCTGTCCATGCCGACCAGATATCCCAACCCAATCTAGTCCCACCTGCCAGCACCTGGCCCATATCCCTCCAAACCCTTCCTATTCATATACCCATCCAAATGCCTCTTAAATGTTGCAATTGTACAAGCCTTCACCACATCCTCTGGCAGCTCATTCCATACACGTACCACCTGTGTGAAAAAGTTGCCCCTTAGGTCTCTTTTACATCTTTCCCCTCTCACCCTAAACCTATGCCCTCTAGTCCTGGACTCCCCGACTCCAGGGAAAAGACCTTGTCTATTTATCCTATCCATGCCCCTCATAGGACAGATGTCAGAAGTAGTTTCTTTACTCAGGAATGGCCTGCCTGCAACAGTAGTAGACATGCCAACTTTAAGGGCATTTTAATGATCATTGGATAAGCATATGGATGAAAATTGAATAGTTCAGGTTGGATGGGCTTCAGATTGGTTCACTGGTTGATGCAACATCAAAGGCCGAAGGGCCTATAGTGCGCTCTAATGTTTTATGTTCTATGTTCTATCTCAGGAATCAGTCTAGTGAATATCCTTTGACTGTCTCCAGTACATCCTTTTTTCAAAATACAGGGGTCAAAACTGAATTATTCTAAGTGTGGTATCACTCATACCCTACACAATTGTAACACTATTTCCTTATTTTTAAACTGTAACACCCTAACAGTAAAAGCCAAAATTCAGTTGTCAGCATGCTAATCTTTTTCATGTTTTCTGCAAAAGAAGACCCAAATCACTGCAGTTTTTTGGAATCTGTCTTCATTTTAATAATGGTCTGCTTTTTGATTCTCCTTAACAAAGTATGTGACCTCTCGATTTGCTACATTAAACTCCATATTCCAGGTTTTGGCCCACTCATTCAACTTATCGATATCTCCTAAAAATTCCTTAACTCCTGATTACAATATGCTATCGTAACTGTTTTTGTATCATCAGATTTGGATACATTATACTGTTTCCAATTCCAAATCATTGAACTTGAGTTACTGTGTCATTTGTCTAGATAGTGACTAATTGAAGCCCTCTGATTGATCCTTATGGCATGCCTCCAGTTATGGCTTTCTCGGCTGAAAAAGACCCACTAATCCTGTTCTGTCTTCAGTGTGTTAACCAATCTTCAATCCATGTTAATATATTAGCCATAACACCTAAGATCACCTGTCTTGTGCAGTAGTCTTTTTATGAGGCATCTGATTGAATGCCTTCCTCAAAATTCAAATACACTACATGTACTAGTTTCAATTTATTGAATCACCTTGTTCTATCCTCGAATAAGAATTTCATAGGATCCCTACAGTGTGGAAACAAGCCATGAGGCTTAACAAGTCCACACTGGCCCTTTTGAAGAGAATCCCACCCAGACTCTTCTATTACTCTACATTTACCCCTGATTAATTCACCTAGCCAACACACCCCTGAACACTATATGGGCAATTTAGCTTGGCCAATTCACCTAACCTGCACGTCTTTGGACTGTGGGAGCAAACTGGAGCACCCGGAGGAGACCCACCCAGACACAGTGAGAATGTGCAAACTTCACACAGACAGTCGCCTGAGGCTGGAATCGAGCCTGGGTCCCTGGTGCTGTGAGGCAGCAGCGCTAACCATTGAGCCACCGTGCTGCCCTAACTGTAGCAAATTTGTAAAACATGATTTCAGTTTCACAAAATGATTTTCACTCTTTGATAGTGTTGGCTTTTCCTCAAGCCTAGGAGCCGTTAGCTGAACTGTGATGAACTTTGTCTTAATTTTACTTTTTTATTATTATGTATCACCTCTGTCATTTAATATAGGTGCCGTGGTGTGGCGACGTATAAAACTTTTCACCGTATATTTCATGTAAAAGTACACTTAACAATAAATTTCTATTCTGTTTTATTCTTTCTAAATGCTACTACTTCCTTGATAATGGACTTTTAAAATTTTCCAGTGTTGGACTAATTAACCTGTAGTTTCCATCTCTCCCTTCAGAGAATCTCAGTATTGTTGTAGCGCATTGGTTCATCCTATCTGTTCCAGTTGTATTACCTAATGCCAATCTCCCTTAAACAGGCATGTCTCATTAGTCAACTTCTAACCTGCTGGAACCCCCTCGGAGTCCAGTGAGCTCTGGAATCTTTCAAGCAATGTCTGCACTTCCTGGAAAATCAATTTCTTTCAGCCCTTGGGTGTGGCCATCAAATCGTGGTGACTTGTCTGCCTAGAGTAACTTTCAAGTTTAAAAAATTGCATGCTAAAATTCTGAATTGAAACTTACAATATTGTAAAATTAAGACTCACCATTTGATATCTGTAGTGAGGCCAGTCAATTGACTGACATTTTTGGGTTTATATCCTTTTTCAGAACAGATTGTCTACTTCTTTTGAGCGAAGGAGTGAAATTTTGTTTATTTGGACTTTAGTAAAGCCTTTGACAAGGTTCCACATGTTAGACTAATTAGTAAAGTTGTATCACATGGGATTCAGGGTGCGCTTGTCAATTGGATACAACATTTGCTTATCAGCAGGAGACAGGCAGTGATGGTAGAGGCCTGTTTTTCAGATTGGAGGTCTGTGACCGGCAGTGTTCCACAGGGATCAGTGCTGGGTCCACTTCTTTTGTTTGTTGTTTATATAAATGATTTTAGATGAAAATGTAGAAGGCATGGGTAGTAAATTTGTGGATGACACCAAGGTCGGTGGTAAAGTTGACAGGGACGAAGGTTACAAGAGTAGATTATAAAGAGATCTTGATCAATTGAGTCAGTAAACTGAAGCAAGGCAGATGGAATTTAATTTGGATGAATACGAGGTATTGCATTTTGGTAAAACCATAAAGGGCAGGATTTATCATTTAAAAGGAGGGCCTTGGGTAGTGTTGTAGAACAGAGAGACATGGGGTTCAGGTGCGTAAGTCTTTGAACTGTAAGATATGGTGGTTGAGAAGACGTTTAGCATGCTGTCCTACATTGCTCTCTCCTTTTGAGTAAAGGAGTCAGGATATCATATTGAGGTTGTAAAAGGATGTTGGTGAGGCCTCTTCTTGAATACTGTTATTAAAGGAAGGATATTATTCAACTGGAGTAGCTTCAGAAGAGATTTAGCAGAATGTTGCTGGGAATGGAGGGTTTGGGTTATGGAAAGAGACTGAATAAAGTGAGACTTTTTCACTGCAACAAAGGGAATTCGGGGTGATCAACAAGGACTAGTTAGACCAAAAGGTCTGTTTCCATGTAGTATGACTCAAATAAGGAAAACCTTCATTAGTTCTTACTAGACAAAATTTTTAAACCACGTTTGGGTTTTTCTTGTCTCTTTCCATCGTGGTATCTGCGTGGGATAGTTGAACTTTAGCACCGGCCTCTATTCTCAGGTTCAATGAATTGGCTCCATTTTGTAAAGTAATGTCATTGAGGTTGTGAAATATGTGCAGGAATGGCATTTCAAAGTCTAGTTTTTGGCTTTAAATCTCACAGGAATCAATGACAATTTGAACCTAAGTCATAAATCTTAATGTGTTTTTTTTGATGAAAAGTTTTAATTTGAGCATTGTTCTGTTTCCGCATGATTGTTTTGTTGTTTCAAACTTGTTCACTGGCATTGAAAGTGATCTTTGGACAGCAAAATAAATGAAGTTTTTATATTGCTTTGTTTTATTTTTCCCTACCACCAAATTTGTTATGGTATTTTAGAATGAGAAGTAATATTTTAAAAACATATATCAATACTTTAATTGCAAAGCATTCACTTACCATCGTGATATTGGCTCCAGATAAGACGAGAGCTTCACTTATTGTGATATGGTTTTTTTCTCTAGTCTCAACTGGACCTTTTTAGCCAGTTGGATGAGTCCCTGCTCCATTCCCAGCAACATTCTGTCAGTGGGGAATGACAACACTGAAAGAGGCCTTTTGGCTATTGCGTCTGTGCTGGTCGTCGAGTATCTATCTACTCTCTTAATCCTATTTTCTAGCACTTAGCCCATAGCCCTGTAAGATGTTGCTTTTCAAGTATTCATCCAAATACTACTGTTATGTGATGGTTTCCACCTAGAGTCATAGAGTCCTATGCCCGTCATTTTCTGGTTCAGAACGTTTTCCATAAATCTCCTCCTCTAAACGTCCTGCCCATTTGTTTTAAATCCAAGGGCCCTGGTTATTGTCCCTTCTACTAAAGGGGATTTCTACGCCCCTCATAATTTTATACATGATTTGGAGATGCCGGTGTTGGACTGGGGTGTAGAAAGTTAAAAATCACACAACACCAGGTTATAGTCCAAGTTTAATTGGAAGCACACTAGCTAGTGTGCTTCCAATTAAACCTGTTGGACTATAACCTGGTGTTGTGATTTTTAACTTCATAATTTTATACACTTAGATCGAGTTCCCTCAGCCTTCTCTGCTCCAAGAAAAACTATCCCAGCCTGTCTAGTTTCTCTTTATAGTTGTAACACTCCCATTTGGGCTGTATCCCGCTAAATCACCTCTGCAACCTCTCCATTGTGTCACCTCCTTCTTATAGTGTGGTAATTGGAACTACGTTCTATACTCCAGCTATGGCCTAACCAAAGTGATCTGCAGCTCTATCACAACCTTCAGTGAAGCATCTAGCTGAAACCCTGGAAATTGCTGTCTTATCTGTGGAGTAGTACTCCAGCTTACCAGAAATCAATTTCAGGAAATGACAAGGTATTGGTGGGAATGTGCTTGGGAGTATCATATTAACCCAAGAGAATCTTTACTTGTGGCTTTTCCAGTTTCCTTCCACAGTCAGCATGGCCAGTCAAACTACATTGTTGATTTGTTGTATTAGGACAAATTTACTGAAGAATTTAATGTTTTAAACCGGTCTATTTCAAATCCACTTAATTGGAATAATTCCTCTATGACCAAGGCTTGGTATAGATGTCTTGATCCATTTTGGCACTGCATGTTAATTTGCTACATTGCAGGTTTGCACCTGCAGTATACTTTAAAGAAGCAAAGTGTGTTCATAAGGACTTCAAGTTTCCTGTTTAAATTTTAAACCCACCAGCCAAACGGTTACCAGGATAACACATTCAGCTTTTTTTTTAATTTTAACAAACCTTTCAGAAAAACAGCATGCTACTTTATCGGACTCCTTCCAAATGATTCATGTAGCCCTCTGCAGATATTTTCAGCCTCCTGGGCACCTGAATATTGCCTTTAGTAAATTGTGGACATTAGATTCAAGCTTGTTTCTTGAATTTTCAGATGTGCCAACTGTGTCATCCTTCTATAAATGGGCTGAAACTGATTTATTTTGGATTCTAATACTGCTGTATAAAGTGGATCTTCCCATTACCCACCATTTTTTAAGAGCTTGCAACAGTACAATCTTAAGCAATTAACAGTCGTTCTTTGGTCATTAAAAGCTATCGAAGTTAATATTACTAAGGACTGAACAAGTCACAATCTGATATTTTACTGTTTTATTCACTACTTTTAATTACTCCCAAAGAAAATATAGTTAACATGATCACAATTTAGAATTCATATATAACCTAAATAGCGTTCTGTTTGATATAAAGCATTGCAGGATTCATATTTACATTCTCATTTTTAGTTTCCCTTGGCATAACAATGCTATTTGAGAAAGTCATAGATACGCATATCGCAGTTGATGTAGAAATCTTGTAGCTTTTGTGCAATTGGGACTTCCTTCAGTAAAACAGTGACCATAGCTGTTAAATCCCTGAGCCAAACAAAACATAAAGGATAGCCTCAGTGTCCTGTGACTGACTTCAGTTTTAGGAAGCAAAGTCAGTGCGGAGTGTTGACGATGGTTGTTTCTTCCTGCTTTGCAATGGGTATATTATAAAGAAAAACCATTTTCCCCATGTCTGCGTGGGTTTCCTCCAGGTGCTCTGGTTTCTTCCCACAGTCTAAAGATGTGCAGGTTAGGTGAATTGGCCATGCTAAATTGCCCATAGTGTTAGGTGCATTAGTCAGAGGGAAGTGGGTCTGGGTGGGTTACTCTTCGGAGGGTCGGTGTGGACTTGTTGGGCCGAAGGGCCTGTTTCCACACTGTAGGGAATCTAATCTAATCTAAAAAAGGAAAGCAAAGAAATTTGATCATAACCAAAATAGTTAAGTTTATGTTTTAAACAGAATATCAAGAACCTTTTTTTCCTTTTTGTCTATAATCATAGTTCACATATATCTGCTACTGTATAATGTCAGATTGACAGGAGCTTACTTATTCCATTTGCAAGGTTGTGCACTCAAGCATGGTATTTAAAAGGTATGGAGGATAAAAATGGGGAAGAAGCCCTAAAGAATGAGAGGCAATCTTATTGAAATATTTAAGGTTCTCCGGGGATGTGACAGTTTAGTTGCAGAGAGGTTGTTTACCCTTGTGGGAGAAGCTAGGACCAGAGAGCATAATCTCAGAGTAATGGGTTGCCTGGTCAGCACAGAGATTGTGGCAGAGTTTGTGGAATTCTCTCTTACAGAGGACTGTCACAGGTGGGTGATTAAGTATATCCAAGGCTGAGGAGATGGATCTTTAATGAATAGGAGAAACAAGGCTTATGAGGAAAAGGCATGAAGGTGGAATTGAGGATTATCCGATCACTCAAGACTTTATTGAAGGGTGACTTAAAGTTGGTGGGCTGAATAGTTTACTTCTACTACATCTTCTGGTTTAATGTTGCAAATTTATGAACATCTGGCTGCTGAGGATGCAGGCATGTTAAAACTGTTATTAAAGGTGAGGCTGTTAAAATTATCTTTGTTTCCTCCTTGAACAGAGGAACAACATTAGCTACTTGGCAGTTCTCCAGAACCTCTCCAGTGGCTAATGAGGCTACAAGGATCTTGGTCAAGACCCAAGCAGTTCCCTCCCTTGCCATTTCATTAGACTCTGGGGACTTATCCACCTTAATGTTTTTCAAGAGATCCAACACCACTGTGTGTGACTGTAAAAAGTTGAGGATGCCATGTCTAAAACCAGTGCTTTTCAGAGGGTTTGATGAATGCTGATCAGGAAAGATGTCAAAGCCTTAGAAAGAGTGCACAGGAAATTTTGGTGGAATGTTGCTGAAGACATGGGGGGCCTCCAAACGGGCAGGCAGGAACCTGGTTTTCATCTTCCTAGAGCAAGAAAGGTAAAGGGAAGACTTAATGAATTGTTCAAAACCATAAGGGCTTTTGTTCAGGTGAATACGAGAAACTGAATCCAGTGATAAAAGGGCTGTTAGCCACAGGTCAGAAATTTAAGGTAAATGAAAGAAAAAAGGCAAGATGAGAGTTTTAATGTGTCAAGTTATTATCTGACCTGAAAAAGCGGCAGAAACATATTAAAAAATAATTTTCCAAAGGAAATTGAATAATATTTGAAGGAGAAAATATTACAGAACAATAGTGAAAAGAAAGAGGAGTGAAATAAATTGATAATTCTTTCTGAGAATTGTTTTCGAGAGAATAGGTTGGATGACATGATATTGTGATTCCAGGAGCTGGAACATTTCTTACCCTCCCCCAGAAGAATGACACTGAGGTCACATGTATTGACTAAGTGACTATGTTGGTATCTAAGTTCAAACAATATTTGTAAATTTGGCAGTATCTTATATTTACGCTTGTTCCATGCTATAATTATTGTACATAGTACTAGTGTGTACCTGCTTTTTACTTGAACCCTTTTAGAATATTATAGCTACAACTGATTCTTGGCACTAGAGATGCATTTGAGTGTAATTTTCTTGATGTCACTTTCAGGAACTCAGTCTATGGTTTGTCAACACTGCATAGACCTTGGATAGAAACTAAGAATTTTTCTGCTTTGTGTGGCTCATCTTTTTGCTCAGTAAAGATTTGTCAAACACAAATCTTTTTTGGCCTATGGCCAGGTTATACAAAAGCTTAAGTCCTATGTTTTAGCTGTGTTTGGCTTATTGTGTCCTAAGTCCTTTTGAATGTTTCTTGGTGTGTGTGTGTGTGTTTTCTCTGTGGGCGCACATTCATAATGATTTATGCCTGTTTTGAATGGATCTTATCTTTTTCCCTTGAATGAGAGTTGTTTGTCTATTAACCTCTATAGGTCCACAAAATGTTTGAAAATGGAAGTTAATCTTAGGATATGAGTTCAGTATTACTGCAGGGAGAGGGAACAGTTGTACCACCAATTCCTGAGCTGGTCTCAACAGGTTCATCTTTATAAACCAAGGTTACCTGAGATCAAACTCAGCAGATTCTGGTGATATGAGGAAGGTTCACAAAATTAATGTTTAGGATGAGAAGCTGAATATATTGAGTCTCTATTTTCTTGAGTCCAGAAGACTTAGAAATGATCTCACTGAAGTGTAAGATTTTTGAATAGGTTTGACAGGGTAGTCACAGAGGTTTTTTCCTTGGTTAGGCAATCTGGTTAATGGGTGCACTCTCAGAATAAGGGATCGATCATTTAGGGCTACGTGAGGAGAAATTTCTTCATTTCAAGTGTTCGTAATCTTTAGAATACTCCACCCAGAGGATTGTAGATGCTCCATTGCTGAGCATTTAAGGCTGAGAGACTGATTTTTGGTGTCTCCACAAAATAAGGGAATGGGAAATAGGCAGGAAGTGGACTTGAAGCAGAAGATCTGACATCAAATTGAATAGCAGAGCAGGCTTGATGGGCAATATTGTCTATCCCACCTATCCCTTATGTACTCATTCATGTTAAGTTGCCACTGGCTACTTGATTCTGTGCTTTGAGCTAAAGTAGTGAAGTAAAACTCTAGCACCATCTGAGATAGAAGTTGGGGACACGATGCAATCACAGATTTGTGCAGCAAGATGAACTATATGGACTGATTGACCTTTGATATCTGTAAAAGAAATTAAACTTGATGAAGAATTAGGGCATTAACAACAGCTGTTTCAGGCATCCAGAAACATGACTCAGATCATATGCTGTACATTTTATGTAGGGATTGGAGAAGAGAGTCATTGTAAACACATTTAATTTTGAGATTTGCTTGAAGTGTAATTTTTTTTAAAAATTGCCTTCATTGCTCACAAAAGTTTTTAGAACTGTAGTACAGTTGATCTTTATTGGAGTTTGGGATTTTTAAAAACATATGGTTTGAAAGTTTGAAGATTTGCCTGCTAGGTTTGGATTGGCTGGAAAAGCATGGTTAGAATGTTAGGTTCTTTTCCCGAGGTTTCACACACTGGATGCAGTTCACACATACCAACTTCTGCAAACAGTTAAAGTTTATTAAATGTTGTATAAACTAGGTCACCACCTTTTGACCCTCTTCGCAGGCATGGGACATTGAGTCAAAATGAGGGCCTGAACAAAGAAAACACCTCCCTTTTATACAGGTCAGTTCATCATGCTCACAGATGCTCTGGCCGCTCCCCACAGTCACATTTGTCACTCAAGACCCCCACCAGCCACTCCCTCATAGTCACATGTTACCCCACATATAATGGTAGGATGAGATCACCCTCCGAGATAATACTAATGCCCTAATCCTGGGGAATAGTTGTGCAGACAATTTCCTGATTCAGTAATTCCCCAAGACAATCTAGCTTCAGGGGATGGTTGGAAAGCATTTCTGAATGGAAGAGATTGAACGATAGTTTTAATTTGATAATAGTAAGGGGAGTAGTAGCATATGACTGTCTAATTGGAGTGGGAGTCATTCACATTCCTGCCTGATGATTGTCCCCAGCCAATGACAGTGCGGTTTAACCCCTTAATATTTCATTAATGTCCAGAGAGAGAGTGCAATTTAACCTTTTAACATTACAAGAAGATTGTCTAAAAGCGTTTGAGACAAAAGACCATCATCTTAAGCTTCAAACATCACATCTGTAGAGTTATAGAGATGTACAGCATGGAAACAGACCCTGCGGTCCAACTTGTCCATGCCAACAAGATATCTTAAATTAATCTAGTCCCATTTGCCAGCACGTGGCCCATATCCCTTTAAGCCCTTCCTATTCATGTATCCATCCAGATGCCTTTTAAATGTTGTGATTACACCAGCCTCCACCGTTTCCTCTGGCAGCTCATTCTGTGCACGCATCACACTCTGCGTGAAAAAATTGCTTTTTAGGTCCATTTTTAAATCTTTCCCCTCTCACCCTAAACCTATGCTGTCTAGTTCTGGATTCCCCTAGCCCAGTGTAATTTGATTAAATATTTACAACAAAAACAGAAATTCTTATAAAAACAAGCTGGACTGGCAGCATCTGTGGAGAGAAAGCTAAGTTAACATTTCAACTCCAGTGACCTTTCTTCAGAACCAATTCAGAACATCTTGGAAAATGTCCATATTACAGAGGAGGTGTTGTATGTCTTGAGATGCATAAAAGTGGATAAATCCCCAGGACCTGATCAGGTGTACTGTAGAACTCTGTGGGAAGCTAGGGAACTGATTGCTGGGCCCCTTGCTGAGATATTGGTAGCATCAATAGTCACAGGTGAGGTGCCAGAAGACTGGAGGTTGGCTAACATGCTGCCACTATTTAAGAAAGTGGTAAGGAAAAGCCAGGGACCTATAGACCGGTGAGTCTGACATCAGTGGTAGGCAAGTCGTTGGAGGGAATCCTGAGGGACAGGATTTACATGTATTTGGAAAGGGAAGGACTGATTAGGGATAGTCAGCATGGTTTTGTGCTTGGGAAAGCATGTCTAACGAACTTGATTGGGTTTTTTGAAGAAGAGGATTAATAAGGGCAGAGCGGTAGACGCGATCTATATGGACTTCAGTAAGGCATTCAACAAGGTTCCCCATGGGAGACTGATTAGCAAGGTTAGATCTCATGGAATACAGAGAACTAGCCATTTGGATACAGAACGGGCTCAAAGGTAGAAGACAGGGTGGTGGTGGAGCGTTGCTTTTCAGACTGGAGGCCTGTGACCAATGGGGTGCCACAGGGATCAGTGCTGGGTCCACTACTTTTTGTCATTCATATAAATGATTCTGATGTGAACATATGAGGTGTAGTTACTAAGTTTGCAGATGACAACAGAATTTGTGGTGTAGTGAACAGCGAAGAAGGTTACCTCAGATTACAACAGGATCTTGATCAGATGGGCCAATGGGCTGAGAAGTGGCAGATGGAGTTTAATTAGATAAATGTGAGGTGCTGTATTTTTGGAAATGCAAATCAGAGCAGGACTTATACACTTAATGGTAAGAACAAACAAAATGACATACAGGAACACGCCTTTTGGTCTTCCAAGTCGGTGCCAATCCAGATCCTCCACCAAAACCTGTCACCTATTTTCTAAGCATCTGTATCCCTTTGCTCCCTGCCCATTCATGTATCTGTCTAGATACATCTTAAATGACACTCTCGTGCCTGCCTCTACTACCTGTGCTGGCAAGATGGTGTGTTCCAGGCACCCACCACCCTCTGCTTAGAGAACTTTCCTTTCATATCTTCCTTAACCTTTTCCCCACTCACCTTGAACTCGTGACCCCTAGTAATTGAGTCCCCCATTCTGCAGGGAAAAAAAAACTTCTTGCTACCCACCCTGTCTATACCCCTCATGATTTTGTCGACCTCAATCAGGTCCCCTCTCAACCTCTGCCTTTCTAATGAAAATAATCCTAATCTACTCAACCTCTCTTCATGGCTAGCTCCATACCAGGCAACATCCTGGTGAACCACCTCTGCACCCTCTCTAAAGCATCCACATTTTTTGGTCGTGTGGTAATCAGAACTGTACGCAGTATCACAAATGTGGCCGAACCAAAGTCCTATACAAATGTAACATGATCTGCCAACGCTTGTACTCAATACCCTGTCCAATGAAGGAAAGCATGCCGTATGTCTTCTTGACCACTCTGCCGATCTAAGCTTCAGGGTACAATGGATCTGAACACCCAAATCTATCTGTAGATCAATTTTCCCCATGGCTTTTCCATTACCATAGAGGTTGGATCTTTCAAAATGCATCACCTCGCATTTGCCCATATTGAACGCCATCTGCCATTTCTCTGCCCAACTCTCCAATCTACCTATATTCTTTGACAGTCCCTTCACCATCTGCTACTTAGTGTCATCTAGCAAACTTACTACTCAGACCACCTATACCTTCTTCCAGATCATTCATGTATATCACAAACAGCTGTGGTCCAAGCATGGATTCCTGTGCAACACCAGTGGTCACATTTCTCCATTTTGAGAAATTCCCTTCTATTACTACTCGCTGTCTCCTGTTGCTCAGCCTTTCTCTATCCATCTACCTAATACAACCTGAACCCCATGCAACTTCACTAAGGTCTTGGGGAGTGTTGTTGAACAAAGAGGCCTTGGTGTGAAGGTTCATAGTTCCTTGAAAGTAGAGTCGCAGGCAGTTAGGATAATGAAAGAGTCGTTTGGTACGCTTTCCTTTATTGGTCAGAGTATTGAGTACAGGAGTTGGGAGGTCATGTTGCGGCTGTACTGGACATTGGTTAGGCTGCTTTTGGAATATTGCATGCAATTCTGGTCTCCTTCCTATCGGAAAGATGTTGTGAAACTTGAAAGGGTTCAGAAAAGATTTACAAGGATGTTGCCAGAGTTGGAGGATTTGAGCTATAGGGAGAGGCTGAACAGGCTGGGGCTGTTTTCCCTGGAGTGTCAGAGGCTGAGGGCTGACCTCCATAGAGGTTTATAAAATCATGAGGGGCATGGATAGGATAAATAGACAAAGTCTCTTCCCTGGGTTGGGGTGTCCAGACCTAGAGGTCATAGGGTTTAGGGTGAGAGTGGTATGATATAAAAGAGATCTAAAGGGCAACTGTTTCACGAGAGGGTGGTGTGAAGGTTGAATGAGCTGCCAGAGGAAGTGGCAAAGGCTGGTACAATTGCAACATTTTAAAAGGCATCTGGATGGGTATATGAGAACGAAGGGTTCAGAGGGATATGGTCCAGGTGCTGGCAAATGGAACGAGATTTGGTTAGGATGTCTGGTCGGCATAGACCAGTTGGACTGAAGGGTCTGTGTCCGTGCCATACATCTCTATGACTCTGTAATTGTTGCTAGGAAAAGATTGGTATGTATGCTAAAGATGGGGTGGGAGAAGGGGGAAGGATTAACTCGTCGGTGGCAGTGGAGCCCAGAAAGAGAGAAAAACAATTAGGCAGACAAAAGAATGGGTAAAGATTGGCATGGAAGAAACAATAACTGCTAATAGGACCATTATTAGCCGACAGTAGATTTGTTTGTTTGTTATAGCAGCCCATGTGATGTCAAGCCTTGTTTGTGAAGGTTGGGGTAAGGATACTGGAGAAGTTACTAAGGCTGTAAAATTATTGAACTTAACATTGACCCCAGAAAGCTGCAGGGTTCCCAAGTGGAAAATGAAGTGCTATTTTTCCAGCTTACACTGAACTTTGTTGGAGCACTAGCCCGAGAAAACCCAAGCATGAGATATTGGCCAGGGAACACAATGTTTTGAAATGTTGGGCATCTGGAAGCTCAGGGTTGTTTTTGCAGACAGAACATCTGTATTCTATAAGGCAGCTGCCCAGTCTATGCTTTGTTCTCCCCGATTGTAGATGAGACCACACTGTGAGCAGCGAATGCAGTAGACTACATTGCATGAAGTGCAGGTAAGTCATTACTTCACCTAGAAGGTGTGTCTAGGGCCTTAGATAGTGAAGAAGGAGGAACTAAACAGGCAGGTGTTACACCTTCTATGATTGCATGGGAAGATATTGTAAGGGTGTAGGGAGATGTTTGGAGTGGAGGAGGAATGGAATAAAGTGTTCTGGTCTTTGTGGAATGCTGACAAGGGAGGGGAGAGAAATGTGTGTCTGGAGGTGGCATCCTGCTGGAGTTGACAGAAATGGCAGCTAATGACTTTCTGGATGTGGATGCTGGTGGGATGACATGTAAGAACGAGGGGGACCCTATCGTTGTTGTGAGAGGGGAAAGACTGGGTGAGAGCTGAAGTGCAGGACATGGGTCAGACCCAGTTGAGGGCCCTGT